>NC_135802.1:117018401-117318401 GCF_964213995.1 Mustelus asterias
GCGCAGGAGAGAACGGCACAGCACGGGAGAGAACGGGACAGCACGGGAGAGAACGGCACAGCACGGGAGAGAACGGCACAGCACGGGAGAGAACGGTACAGCACGGGGGAGAACGGCAGAGCACGGGAGAGAACGGCAGAGCACGGGAGAGAACGGCACAGCACGGGAGAGTACGGCACAGCACGGGAGAAGACGGCACAGCACGGGAGAAGACGGCAGAGAACGGGAGAGAACGGCAGAGCACGGGAGAGAACGGCAGAGCACGGGAGAGAACGGCAGAGCACGGGAGAGAACGGCACAGCACGGGGGAGAACGGCACAGCACGGGGAGAACGGCACAGCAAGGGGAGAACGGCACAGCAAGGGGAGAACATCACAGCATGGGGAGAACGGCACAGCACGGGGAGAACGGCACAGCATGGGGAGAATGGCACAGCACGGGGGAGAACGGTACTGCACGGGAGAGAACGTCACAGCACGGGAGAGTACGTCACAGCACGGGAGAGTACGGCACAGCACGGGAGAAGACGGCACAGCACGGGAGAGTACGGCACAGCACGGGAGAAGACGGCACAGCACGGGAGAAGACGGCAGAGCACGGGAGAGAACGGCACAGCACGGGGGAGAACGAGACAGCACGGGAGAGAACGGCACAGCACGGGAGAGAACAGCAGAGCACGGGAGAGAACGGCACAGCACGGGGAGAAAGGCACAGCACGGGGAGAACGGCACAGCACGGGGAGAACGGCACAACAAGGGGAGAACGGCACAGCACGGGGAGAACGGCACAGGACGGGGGAGAACGGGACAGCACGGGGGAGAACGGGACAGCACGGGGGAGAACGGCACAGCACGGGGGAGAACGGGACAGCACGGGGGAGAACGGGACAGCACGGGGGAGAACGGGACAGCACGGGGGAGAACGGGATAGCACGGGGGAGAACGGCACAGCACGGGGGAGAACGGAACAGCGTGGGAGAGAAAGGGACATCACGGGTGTGAAGGGCACTGCACGGGAGAGTACGGTTCCGCATGGGAGAGAACGGCACAGCACGGGAGAGAACAGCACAGCACGGGAGAGAACGGGACATCACGGGGGAGAACGGCACAGCACGGGAGAGAACAACACAGCACGGGAGAGAACGGGACATCACGGGGGTGAAGGGCACAGCACGGGAGAGAACGGGTCCGCATGGGAGAGAACGGCACAGCACGGGGGAGAACGGCAGAGCACGGGAGAGAACGGCAGAGCACGGGGGAGAACGGCACAGCACGGGGGAGAACGGAAGAGCACGGGGGAGAACGGCACAGCACAGGGGAGAACGGCACAGCACGGGAGAGAACAGTGCAGCACGGGAGATAACGGCACAGCACGGGAGAGAACGGCAGAGCACGGGGTAGAACGGCACAACACGGGAGAGAACGACACAGCACGGGAGAGAAGTACACAGCACGGTGGAGAACAGCACAGCGCGGGAGAGAACAGCACAGCACGGGAGAGAACGGGACAGCACGGGAGAGAACGGCACGGCACGGAAGAGAACGACACAGCACGGGAGAGAACAACACAGCACGGGAGAGAACGGGACAGCACGGGAGAGAATGGGACAGCACGGGAGAGAAAGGCACAGCACGGCAGAGAACAGCGCTGCATGGGAGACAACGGCACAGCACGGGAGAGAGCGGCGCAGCATGGGAGACAACGGCACAGCATGGGAGAGAACGGCACAGCACGGGAGAGGACGGCACAGCACGGGAGAGAAGGGGACAGCACGGGAGAGAACGGCACAGCACGGGTGCGAACGGCACAGCACGGGAGAGAACAACACAGCACGGGATAGAACAGCACAGCACGGGAGAGAACGGGACAGCACGGGAGAGAACAACACAGCACGGGAGAGAATGGCACAGCACGGGAGAGAAGGGCACAGCACGGGGGAGAACGGCAAAGCGCGGGAGAGAACGGCACAGCACGGGGGAGAAGGGCACAGCACGGGAGAGAACGACACAGCACGGGAGAGAACGGGACAGAACGGGAGAGAACGGAACAGCGCAGGAGAGAACGGCACAGCACGGGAGAGAACGGGACAGAACGGAAGAGAACGGCACAGCACGGCAAAGAACGGAACAGCACGGGCGAGAACGGCACAGCACGGGGGAGAACGGCACAGCACGGGTGAGAACGGAACAGCACGGAAGAGAACGGCACAGCGCGGGAGAGAACGGCACAGCACGGGAGAGAATGGGACAGAACGGGAGAGAACGGCACAGCACGGGCGAGAACGGCACAGCACGGGAGTAAACGGAACAGCGCGGGAGAGAACAGCACAGCACGGGAGAGAACGGCACAGCACGGGAGAGAACGGCACAGCACGGGAGAGAACGGCACAGCACGGGAGAGAACGGCACAGCACGGGAGAGTACGGCACAGCACGGGAGAAGACGGCACAGCACGGGAGAAGACGGCAGAGAACGGGAGAGAACGGCAGAGCACGGGAGAGAACGGCAGAGCACGGGAGAGAACGGCACAGCACGGGGGAGAAAGGCACAGCACGGGGAGAACGGCACAGCAAGGGGAGAACGGCACAGCAAGGGGAGAACGTCACAGCACGGGGAGAACGGCACAGCACGGGGGAGAACGGGACAGCACGGGGGAGAACGGCACAGCACGGGGGAGAACGGCACAGCACGGGAGAGAACGGGACCGCACGGGAGAGAACGGCACAGCACGGGAGAGAACGGCACAGCACGGGAGAGTACGGCACAGCACGGGAGAGTACGGCACAGCACGGGAGAAGACGGCAGAGAACGGGAGAGAACGGCAGAGCACGGGAGAGAACGGCAGAGCACGGGAGAGAACGGCAGAGCACGGGAGAGAACGGCACAGCACGGGGGAGAACGGCACAGCACGGGGAGAACGGCACAGCACGGGGAGAACGGCACAGCACGGGAGAGAACGGCAGAGCACGGGGTAGAACGGCACAGCACGGGAGAGAACGACACAGCACGGGAGAGAAGTACACAGCACGGTGGAGAACAGCACAGCGCGGGAGAGAACAGCACAGCACGGGAGAGAACGGGACAGCACGGGAGAGAACGGCACAGCACGGAAGAGAACGACACAGCACGGGAGAGAACAACACAGCACGGGAGAGAACGGGACAGCACGGGAGAGAACGGGACAGCACGGGAGAGAACGGCACAGCACGGCAGAGAACAGCGCTGCACGGGAGACAACGGGACAGCACGGGAGAGAACGGCGCAGCATGGGAGAGAACGGCACACCATGGGAGAGAACGGCACAGCACGGGAGAGGACGGCACAGCACGGGAGAGAACGGCAGAGCACGGGAGAGAACAGCACAGCACAGGAGAGAACGGGACAGCACGGGAGAGAACAGGACGGCACGGAAGAGAATGACACAGCACGGGAGAGAACAACACAGCACGGGAGAGAACGGGACAGCACGGGAGAGAACGGCACAGCACGGGAGAGAACGGCACAGCGCGGGAGAGAATGGCACAGCACGGGAGAGAACGGAACAGCGCAGGAGAGAACGGCACAGCACGGGAGAGAACGGGACAGAACGGGAGAGAACTGCACAGCACGGGCGAGAACGGCACAGCACGGGAGAGAACGGCACAGCACGGGAGAGAACGGCACAGCACGGGAGAGAACGGTACAGCACGGGGGAGAACGGCAGAGCACGGGAGAGAACGGCAGAGCACGGGAGAGAACGGCACAGCACGGGAGAGTACGGCACAGTACGGGAGAAGACGGCACAGCACGGGAGAAGACGGCAGAGAACGGGAGAGAACGGCAGAGCACGGGAGAGAACGGCAGAGCACGGGAGAGAACGGCAGAGCACGGGGGAGAACGGCACAGCACGGGGGAGAACGGCACAGCACGGGGAGAACGGCACAGCAAGGGGAGAACGGCACAGCAAGGGGAGAACATCACAGCACGGGGAGAACGGCACAGCACGGGGAGAACGGCACAGCATGGGGAGAATGGCACAGCACGGGGGAGAACGGTACTGCACGGGAGAGAACGTCACAGCACGGGAGAGTACGTCACAGCACGGGAGAGTACGGCACAGCACGGGAGAAGACGGCACAGCACGGGAGAGTACGGCACAGCACGGGAGAAGACGGCACAGCACGGGAGAAGACGGCAGAGCACGGGAGAGAACGGCACAGCACGGGGGAGAACGGGACAGCACGGGAGAGAACGGCACAGCACGGGAGAGAACAGCAGAGCACGGGAGAGAACGGCACAGCACGGGGAGAACGGCACAGCACGGGGAGAACGGCACAGCACGGGGAGAACGGCACAACAAGGGGAGAACGGCACAGCACGGGGAGAACGGCACAGGACGGGGGAGAACGGGACAGCACGGGGGAGAACGGGACAGCACGGGGGAGAACGGCACAGCACGGGGGAGAACGGGACAGCACGGGGGAGAACGGGACAGCACGGGGGAGAACGGGACAGCACGGGGGAGAACGGAACAGCGTGGGAGAGAAAGGGACATCACGGGGGTGAAGGGCACTGCACGGGAGAGTACGGTTCCGCATGGGAGAGAACGGCACAGCACGGGAGAGAACAGCACAGCACGGGGGAGAACGGCACAGCACGGGAGAGAACAACACAGCACGGGAGAGAACGGGACATCACGGGGGTGAAGGGCACAGCACGGGAGAGAACGGGTCCGCATGGGAGAGAACGGCACAGCACGGGAGAGAACAGCACAACACAGGAGAGAACGGCACAGCACGGGGGAGAACGGCAGAGCACGGGAGAGAACGGCAGAGCACGGGGGAGAACGGCACAGCACGGGGGAGAACGGAAGAGCACGGGGGAGAACGGCACAGCACAGGGGAGAACGGCACAGCACGGGAGAGAACAGTGCAGCACGGGAGATAACGGCACAGCACGGGAGAGAACGGCAGAGCACGGGGTAGAACGGCACAACACGGGAGAGAACGACACAGCACGGGAGAGAACGGGACAGCACGGGAGAGAACGGCACGGCACGGAAGAGAACGGGACAGCACGGGAGAGAACGGCACGGCACGGAAGAGAACGACACAGCACGGGAGAGAACAACACAGCACGGGAGAGAACGGGACAGCACGGGAGAGAATGGGACAGCACGGGAGAGAACGGCACAGCACGGCAGAGAACAGCGCTGCATGGGAGACAACGGCACAGCACGGGAGAGAGCGGCGCAGCATGGGAGACAACGGCACAGCATGGGAGAGAACGGCACAGCACGGGAGAGGACGGCACAGCACGGGAGAGAAGGGGACAGCACGGGAGAGAACGGCACAGCACGGGTGCGAACGGCACAGCACGGGAGAGAACAACACAGCACGGGATAGAACAGCACAGCACGGGAGAGAACGGGACAGCACGGGAGAGAACAACACAGCACGGGAGAGAATGGCACAGCACGGGAGAGAAGGGCACAGCACGGGGGAGAACGGCAAAGCGCGGGAGAGAACGGCACAGCACGGGGGAGAACGGCACAGCACGGGAGAGAACGACACAGCACGGGAGAGAACAGGACAGAACGGGAGAGAATGGAACAGCGCAGGAGAGAACGGCACAGCACGGGAGAGAACGGGACAGAACGGAAGAGAACGGCACAGCACGGCAGAGAACGGAACAGCACGGGCGAGAACGGCACAGCACGGGGGAGAACGGCACAGCACGGGTGAGAAGGGAACAGCACGGAAGAGAACGGCACAGCGCGGGAGAGAACGGCACAGCACGGGAGAGAACGGGACAGAACGGGAGAGAACGGCACAGCACGGGCGAGAACGGCACAGCACGGGAGTAAACGGAACAGCGCGGGAGAGAACGGCACAGCACGGGAGAGAACGGCACAGCACGGGAGAGAACGGCACAGCACGGGAGAGAACGGCACAGCACGGGAGAGAACGGCACAGCACGGGAGAGAAAGGCACAGCATGGGAGAGAACGGCACAGCACGGGAGAGAACGGCACAGCACGGGAGAGAACGGCACAGCACGGGGGAGAACGGCAGAGCACGGGAGAGAACGGCAGAGCACGGGAGAGAACGGCACCGCACGGGAGAGTACGGCACAGCACGGGAGAAGACGGCACAGCACGGGAGAAGACGGCAGAGAACGGGAGAGAACGGCAGAGCACGGGAGAGAACGGCAGAGCACGGGAGAGAACGGCAGAGCACGGGAGAGAACGGCACAGCACGGGGGAGAAAGGCACAGCACGGGGAGAACGGCACAGCAAGGGGAGAACGGCACAGCAAGGGGAGAACGTCACAGCACGGGGAGAACGGCACAGCACGGGGGAGAACGGGACAGCACGGGGGAGAACGGCACAGCACGGGGGAGAACGGCACAGCACGGGAGAGAACGGGACCGCACAGGAGAGAACGGCACAGCACGGGAGAGAACGGCACAGCACGGGAGAGTACGGCACAGCACGGGAGAGTACGGCACAGCACAGGAGAGAACGGGACAGCACGGGAGAGAACGGGACGGCACGGAAGAGAACGACACAGCACGGGAGAGAACAACACAGCACGGGAGAGAACGGGACAGCACGGGAGAGAACGGCACAGCACGGGAGAGAACGGCACAGCGCGGGAGAGAATGGCACAGCACGGGAGAGAACGGAACAGCGCAGGAGAGAACGGCACAGCACGGGAGAGAACGGGACAGAACGGGAGAGAACTGCACAGCACGGGCGAGAACGGCACAGCACGGGAGAGAACGGCACAGCACGGGAGAGAACGGCACAGCACGGGAGAGAACGGTACAGCACGGGGGAGAACGGCAGAGCACGGGAGAGAACGGCAGAGCACGGGAGAGAACGGCACAGCACGGGAGAGTACGGCACAGCACGGGAGAAGACGGCACAGCACGGGAGAAGACGGCAGAGAACGGGAGAGAACGGCAGAGCACGGGAGAGAACGGCAGAGCACGGGAGAGAACGGCAGAGCACGGGAGAGAACGGCACAGCACGGGGGAGAACGGCACAGCACGGGGAGAACGGCACAGCAAGGGGAGAACGGCACAGCAAGGGGAGAACATCACAGCATGGGGAGAACGGCACAGCACGGGGAGAACGGCACAGCATGGGGAGAATGGCACAGCACGGGGGAGAACGGTACTGCACGGGAGAGAACGTCACAGCACGGGAGAGTACGTCACAGCACGGGAGAGTACGGCACAGCACGGGAGAAGACGGCACAGCACGGGAGAGTACGGCACAGCACGGGAGAAGACGGCACAGCACGGGAGAAGACGGCAGAGCACGGGAGAGAACGGCACAGCACGGGGGAGAACGGGACAGCACGGGAGAGAACGGCACAGCACGGGAGAGAACAGCAGAGCACGGGAGAGAACGGCACAGCACGGGGAGAAAGGCACAGCACGGGGAGAACGGCACAGCACGGGGAGAACGGCACAACAAGGGGAGAACGGCACAGCACGGGGAGAACGGCACAGGACGGGGGAGAACGGGACAGCACGGGGGAGAACGGGACAGCACGGGGGAGAACGGCACAGCACGGGGGAGAACGGGACAGCACGGGGGAGAACGGGACAGCACGGGGGAGAACGGGACAGCACGGGGGAGAACGGGATAGCACGGGGGAGAACGGCACAGCACGGGGGAGAACGGAACAGCGTGGGAGAGAAAGGGACATCACGGGTGTGAAGGGCACTGCACGGGAGAGTACGGTTCCGCATGGGAGAGAACGGCACAGCGCGGGAGAGAACAGCACAGCACGGGAGAGAACGGGACATCACGGGGGAGAACGGCACAGCACGGGAGAGAACAACACAGCACGGGAGAGAACGGGACATCACGGGGGTGAAGGGCACAGCACGGGAGAGAACGGGTCCGCATGGGAGAGAACGGCACAGCACGGGGGAGAACAGCAGAGCACGGGAGAGAACGGCAGAGCACGGGGGAGAACGGCACAGCACGGGGGAGAACGGAAGAGCACGGGGGAGAACGGCACAGCACAGGGGAGAACGGCACAGCACGGGAGAGAACAGTGCAGCACGGGAGATAACGGCACAGCACGGGAGAGAACGGCAGAGCACGGGGTAGAACGGCACAACACGGGAGAGAACGACACAGCACGGGAGAGAAGTACACAGCACGGTGGAGAACAGCACAGCGCGGGAGAGAACAGCACAGCACGGGAGAGAACGGGACAGCACGGGAGAGAACGGCACGGCACGGAAGAGAACGACACAGCACGGGAGAGAACAACACAGCACGGGAGAGAACGGGACAGCACGGGAGAGAATGGGACAGCACGGGAGAGAAAGGCACAGCACGGCAGAGAACAGCGCTGCATGGGAGACAACGGCACAGCACGGGAGAGAGCGGCGCAGCATGGGAGACAACGGCACAGCATGGGAGAGAACGGCACAGCACGGGAGAGGACGGCACAGCACGGGAGAGAAGGGGACAGCACGGGAGAGAACGGCACAGCACGGGTGCGAACGGCACAGCACGGGAGAGAACAACACAGCACGGGATAGAACAGCACAGCACGGGAGAGAACGGGACAGCATGGGAGAGAACAACACAGCACGGGAGAGAATGGCACAGCACGGGAGAGAAGGGCACAGCACGGGGGAGAACGGCAAAGCGCGGGAGAGAACGGCACAGCACGGGGGAGAAGGGCACAGCACGGGAGAGAACGACACAGCACGGGAGAGAACGGGACAGAACGGGAGAGAACGGAACAGCGCAGGAGAGAACGGCACAGCACGGGAGAGAACGGGACAGAACGGAAGAGAACGGCACAGCACGGCAAAGAACGGAACAGCACGGGCGAGAACGGCACAGCACGGGGGAGAACGGCACAGCACGGGTGAGAACGGAACAGCACGGAAGAGAACGGCACAGCGCGGGAGAGAACGGCACAGCACGGGAGAGAATGGGACAGAACGGGAGAGAACGGCACAGCACGGGCGAGAACGGCACAGCACGGGAGTAAACGGAACAGCGCGGGAGAGAACAGCACAGCACGGGAGAGAACGGCACAGCACGGGAGAGAACGGGACAGCACGGGAGAGAACGGCACAGCACGGGAGAGAACGGCACAGCACGGGAGAGAACGGCACAGCACGGGAGAGAAAGGCACAGCATGGGAGAGAACGGCACAGCACGGGAGAGAACGGCACAGCACGGGAGAGAACGGCACAGCACGGGGGAGAACGGCAGAGCACGGGAGAGAACGGCAGAGCACGGGAGAGAACGGCACCGCACGGGAGAGTACGGCACAGCACGGGAGAAGACGGCACAGCACAGGAGAAGACGGCAGAGAACGGGAGAGAACGGCAGAGCACGGGAGAGAACGGCAGAGCACGGGAGAGAACGGCAGAGCACGGGAGAGAATGGCACAGCACGGGGGAGAAAGGCACAGCACGGGGAGAACGGCACAGCAAGGGGAGAACGGCACAGCAAGGGGAGAACGTCACAGCACGGGGAGAACGGCACAGCACGGGGGAGAACGGGACAGCACGGGGGAGAACGGCACAGCACGGGGGAGAACGGCACAGCACGGGAGAGAACGGGACCGCACGGGAGAGAACGGCACAGCACGGGAGAGAACGGCACAGCACGGGAGAGTACGGCACAGCACGGGAGAGTACGGCACAGCACAGGAGAGAACGGAACAGCACGGGAGAGAACGGGACGGCACGGAAGAGAACGACACAGCACGGGAGAGAACAACACAGCACGGGAGAGAACGGGACAGCACGGGAGAGAACGGCACAGCACGGGAGAGAACGGCACAGCGCGGGAGAGAATGGCACAGCACGGGAGAGAACGGAACAGCGCAGGAGAGAACGGCACAGCACGGGAGAGAACGGGACAGAACGGGAGAGAACTGCACAGCACGGGCGAGAACGGCACAGCACGGGAGTAAACGGAACAGCGCGGGAGAGAACGGCACAGCACGGGAGAGAACGGCACAGCACGGGAGAGAACAGCACAGCACGGGAGAGAACGGCACAGCACGGGAGAGAACGGCACAGCACGGGAGAGAAAGGCACAGCATGGGAGAGAACGGCACAGCACGGGAGAGAACGGCACAGCACGGGAGAGAACGGCACAGCACGGGGGAGAACGGCAGAGCACGGGAGAGAACGGCAGAGCACGGGAGAGAACGGCACCGCACGGGAGAGTACGGCACAGCACGGGAGAAGACGGCACAGCACGGGAGAAGACGGCAGAGAACGGGAGAGAACGGCAGAGCACGGGAGAGAACGGCAGAGCACGGGAGAGAACGGCAGAGCACGGGAGAGAATGGCACAGCACGGGAGAGAACGGAACAGCGCAGGAGAGAACGGCACAGCACGGGAGAGAACGGGACAGAACGGGAGAGAACTGCACAGCACGGGCGAGAACGGCACAGCACGGGAGAGAACGGCACAGCACGGGAGAGAACGGCACAGCACGGGAGAGAACGGTACAGCACGGGGGAGAACGGCAGAGCACGGGAGAGAACGGCAGAGCACGGGAGAGAACGGCACAGCACGGGAGAGTACGGCACAGTACGGGAGAAGACGGCACAGCACGGGAGAAGACGGCAGAGAACGGGAGAGAACGGCAGAGCACGGGAGAGAACGGCAGAGCACGGGAGAGAACGGCAGAGCACGGGAGAGAACGGCACAGCACGGGGGAGAACGGCACAGCACGGGGAGAACGGCACAGCAAGGGGAGAACGGCACAGCAAGGGGAGAACATCACAGCACGGGGAAAACGGCACAGCACGGGGAGAACGGCACAGCATGGGGAGAATGGCACAGCACGGGGGAGAACGGTACTGCACGGGAGAGAACGTCACAGCACGGGAGAGTACGTCACAGCACGGGAGAGTACGGCACAGCACGGGAGAAGACGGCACAGCACGGGAGAGTACGGCACAGCACGGGAGAAGACGGCACAGCACGGGAGAAGACGGCAGAGCACGGGAGAGAACGGCACAGCACGGGGGAGAACGGGACAGCACGGGAGAGAACGGCACAGCACGGGAGAGAACAGCAGAGCACGGGAGAGAACGGCACAGCACGGGGAGAACGGCACAGCACGGGGAGAACGGCACAGCACGGGGAGAACGGCACAACAAGGGGAGAACGGCACAGCACGGGAGAGAACGGCACAGCACGGGAGAGTACGGCACAGCACGGGAGAGTACGGCACAGCACGGGAGAAGACGGCAGAGAACGGGAGAGAACGGCAGAGCACGGGAGAGAACGGCAGAGCACGGGAGAGAACGGCAGAGCACGGGAGAGAACGGCACAGCACGGGGGAGAACGGCACAGCACGGGGAGAACGGCACAGCACGGGGAGAACGGCACAGCACGGGAGAGAACGGCAGAGCACGGGGTAGAACGGCACAGCACGGGAGAGAACGACACAGCACGGGAGAGAAGTACACAGCACGGTGGAGAACAGCACAGCGCGGGAGAGAACAGCACAGCACGGGAGAGAACGGGACAGCACGGGAGAGAACGGCACGGCACGGAAGAGAACGACACAGCACGGGAGAGAACAACACAGCACGGGAGAGAACGGGACAGCACGGGAGAGAACGGGACAGCACGGGAGAGAACGGCACAGCACGGCAGAGAACAGCGCTGCACGGGAGACAACGGGACAGCACGGGAGAGAACGGCGCAGCATGGGAGAGAACGGCACACCATGGGAGAGAACGGCACAGCACGGGAGAGGACGGCACAGCACGGGAGAGAACGGCAGAGCACGGGAGAGAACAGCACAGCACAGGAGAGAACGGGACAGCACGGGAGAGAACAGGACGGCACGGAAGAGAATGACACAGCACGGGAGAGAACAACACAGCACGGGAGAGAACGGGACAGCACGGGAGAGAACGGCACAGCACGGGAGAGAACGGCACAGCGCGGGAGAGAATGGCACAGCACGGGAGAGAACGGAACAGCGCAGGAGAGAACGGCACAGCACGGGAGAGAACGGAACAGAACGGGAGAGAACTGCACAGCACGGGCGAGAACGGCACAGCACGGGAGAGAACGGCACAGCACGGGAGAGAACGGCACAGCACGGGAGAGAACGGTACAGCACGGGGGAGAACGGCAGAGCACGGGAGAGAACGGCAGAGCACGGGAGAGAACGGCACAGCACGGGAGAGTACGGCACAGTACGGGAGAAGACGGCACAGCACGGGAGAAGACGGCAGAGAACGGGAGAGAACGGCAGAGCACGGGAGAGAACGGCAGAGCACGGGAGAGAACGGCAGAGCACGGGGGAGAACGGCACAGCACGGGGGAGAACGGCACAGCACGGGGAGAACGGCACAGCAAGGGGAGAACGGCACAGCAAGGGGAGAACATCACAGCACGGGGAGAACGGCACAGCACGGGGAGAACGGCACAGCATGGGGAGAATGGCACAGCACGGGGGAGAACGGTACTGCACGGGAGAGAACGTCACAGCACGGGAGAGTACGTCACAGCACGGGAGAGTACGGCACAGCACGGGAGAAGACGGCACAGCACGGGAGAGTACGGCACAGCACGGGAGAAGACGGCACAGCACGGGAGAAGACGGCAGAGCACGGGAGAGAACGGCACAGCACGGGGGAGAACGGGACAGCACGGGAGAGAACGGCACAGCACGGGAGAGAACAGCAGAGCACGGGAGAGAACGGCACAGCACGGGGAGAACGGCACAGCACGGGGAGAACGGCACAGCACGGGGAGAACGGCACAACAAGGGGAGAACGGCACAGCACGGGGAGAACGGCACAGGACGGGGGAGAACGGGACAGCACGGGGGAGAACGGGACAGCACGGGGGAGAACGGCACAGCACGGGGGAGAACGGGACAGCACGGGGGAGAACGGGACAGCACGGGGGAGAACGGGACAGCACGGGGGAGAACGGAACAGCGTGGGAGAGAAAGGGACATCACGGGGGTGAAGGGCACTGCACGGGAGAGTACGGTTCCGCATGGGAGAGAACGGCACAGCACGGGAGAGAACAGCACAGCACGGGGGAGAACGGCACAGCACGGGAGAGAACAACACAGCACGGGAGAGAACGGGACATCACGGGGGTGAAGGGCACAGCACGGGAGAGAACGGGTCCGCATGGGAGAGAACGGCACAGCACGGGAGAGAACAGCACAACACAGGAGAGAACGGCACAGCACGGGGGAGAACGGCAGAGCACGGGAGAGAACGGCAGAGCACGGGGGAGAACGGCACAGCACGGGGGAGAACGGAAGAGCACGGGGGAGAACGGCACAGCACAGGGGAGAACGGCACAGCACGGGAGAGAACAGTGCAGCACGGGAGATAACGGCACAGCACGGGAGAGAACGGCAGAGCACGGGGTAGAACGGCACAACACGGGAGAGAACGACACAGCACGGGAGAGAAGTACACAGCACGGTGGAGAACAGCACAGAGCGGGAGAGAACAGCACAGCACGGGAGAGAACGGGACAGCACGGGAGAGAACGGCACGGCACGGAAGAGAACGACACAGCACGGGAGAGAACAACACAGCACGGGAGAGAACGGGACAGCACGGGAGAGAATGGGACAGCACGGGAGAGAACGGCACAGCACGGCAGAGAACAGCGCTGCATGGGAGACAACGGCACAGCACGGGAGAGAGCGGCGCAGCATGGGAGACAACGGCACAGCATGGGAGAGAACGGCACAGCACGGGAGAGGACGGCACAGCACGGGAGAGAAGGGGACAGCACGGGAGAGAACGGCACAGCACGGGTGCGAACGGCACAGCACGGGAGAGAACAACACAGCACGGGATAGAACAGCACAGCACGGGAGAGAACGGGACAGCACGGGAGAGAACAACACAGCACGGGAGAGAATGGCACAGCACGGGAGAGAAGGGCACAGCACGGGGGAGAACGGCAAAGCGCGGGAGAGAACGGCACAGCACGGGGGAGAACGGCACAGCACGGGAGAGAACGACACAGCACGGGAGAGAACAGGACAGAACGGGAGAGAATGGAACAGCGCAGGAGAGAACGGCACAGCACGGGAGAGAACGGGACAGAACGGAAGAGAACGGCACAGCACGGCAGAGAACGGAACAGCACGGGCGAGAACGGCACAGCACGGGGGAGAACGGCACAGCACGGGTGAGAAGGGAACAGCACGGAAGAGAACGGCACAGCGCGGGAGAGAACGGCACAGCACGGGAGAGAACGGGACAGAACGGGAGAGAACGGCACAGCACGGGCGAGAATGGCACAGCACGGGAGTAAACGGAACAGCGCGGGAGAGAACGGCACAGCACGGGAGAGAACGGCACAGCACGGGAGAGAACGGCACAGCACGGGAGAGAACGGCACAGCACGGGAGAGAACGGCACAGCACGGGAGAGAAAGGCACAGCATGGGAGAGAACGGCACAGCACGGGAGAGAACGGCACAGCACGGGAGAGAACGGCACAGCACGGGGGAGAACGGCAGAGCACGGGAGAGAACGGCAGAGCACGGGAGAGAACGGCACCGCACGGGAGAGTACGGCACAGCACGGGAGAAGACGGCACAGCACGGGAGAAGACGGCAGAGAACGGGAGAGAACGGCAGAGCACGGGAGAGAACGGCAGAGCACGGGAGAGAACGGCAGAGCACGGGAGAGAACGGCACAGCACGGGGGAGAAAGGCACAGCACGGGGAGAACGGCACAGCAAGCGGAGAACGGCACAGCAAGGGGAGAACGTCACAGCACGGGGAGAACGGCACAGCACGGGGGAGAACGGGACAGCACGGGGGAGAACGGCACATCACGGGGGAGAACGGCACAGCACGGGAGAGAACGGGACCGCACAGGAGAGAACGGCACAGCACGGGAGAGAACGGCACAGCACGGGAGAGTACGGCACAGCACGGGAGAGTACGGCACAGCACAGGAGAGAACGGGACAGCACGGGAGAGAACGGGACGGCACGGAAGAGAACGACACAGCACGGGAGAGAACAACACAGCACGGGAGAGAACGGGACAGCACGGGAGAGAACGGCACAGCACGGGAGAGAACGGCACAGCGCGGGAGAGAATGGCACAGCACGGGAGAGAACGGAACAGCGCAGGAGAGAACGGCACAGCACGGGAGAGAACGGGACAGAACGGGAGAGAACTGCACAGCACGGGCGAGAACGGCACAGCACGGGAGAGAACGGCACAGCACGGGAGAGAACGGCACAGCACGGGAGAGAACGGTACAGCACGGGGGAGAACGGCAGAGCACGGGAGAGAACGGCAGAGCACGGGAGAGAACGGCACAGCACGGGAGAGTACGGCACAGCACGGGAGAAGACGGCACAGCACGGGAGAAGACGGCAGAGAACGGGAGAGAACGGCAGAGCACGGGAGAGAACGGCAGAGCACGGGAGAGAACGGCAGAGCACGGGAGAGAACGGCACAGCACGGGGGAGAACGGCACAGCACGGGGAGAACGGCACTGCAAGGGGAGAACGGCACAGCAAGGGGAGAACATCACAGCATGGGGAGAACGGCACAGCACGGGGAGAACGGCACAGCATGGGGAGAATGGCACAGCACGGGGGAGAACGGTACTGCACGGGAGAGAACGTCACAGCACGGGAGAGTACGTCACAGCACGGGAGAGTACGGCACAGCACGGGAGAAGACGGCACAGCACGGGAGAGTACGGCACAGCACGGGAGAAGACGGCACAGCACGGGAGAAGACGGCAGAGCACGGGAGAGAACGGCACAGCACGGGGGAGAACGGGACAGCACGGGAGAGAACGGCACAGCACGGGAGAGAACAGCAGAGCACGGGAGAGAACGGCACAGCACGGGGAGAACGGCACAGCACGGGGAGAACGGCACAGCACGGGGAGAACGGCACAACAAGGGGAGAACGGCACAGCACGGGGAGAACGGCACAGGACGGGGGAGAACGGGACAGCACGGGGGAGAACGGGACAGCACGGGGGAGAACGGCACAGCACGGGGGAGAACGGGACAGCACGGGGGAGAACGGGACAGCACGGGGGAGAACGGGACAGCACGGGGGAGAACGGGATAGCACGGGGGAGAACGGGACAGCACGGGGGAGAACGGAACAGCGTGGGAGAGAAAGGGACATCACGGGTGTGAAGGGCACTGCACGGGAGAGTACGGTTCCGCATGGGAGAGAACGGCACAGCACGGGAGAGAACAGCACAGCACGGGAGAGAACGGGACATCACGGGGGAGAACGGCACAGCACGGGAGAGAACAACACAGCACGGGAGAGAACGGGACATCACGGGGGTGAAGGGCACAGCACGGGAGAGAACGGGTCCGCATGGGAGAGAACGGCACAGCACGGGGGAGAACGGCAGAGCACGGGAGAGAACGGCAGAGCACGGGGGAGAACGGCACAGCACGGGGGAGAACGGAAGAGCACGGGGGAGAACGGCACAGCACAGGGGAGAACGGCACAGCACGGGAGAGTACGGCACAGCACGGGAGAAGACGGCACAGCACGGGAGAAGACGGCAGAGAACGGGAGAGAACGGCAGAGCACGGGAGAGAACGGCAGAGCACGGGAGAGAACGGCAGAGCACGGGAGAGAACGGCACAGCACGGGGGAGAACGGCACAGCACGGGGAGAACGGCACAGCAAGGGGAGAACGGCACAGCAAGGGGAGAACATCACAGCATGGGGAGAACGGCACAGCACGGGGAGAACGGCACAGCATGGGGAGAATGGCACAGCACGGGGGAGAACGGTACTGCACGGGAGAGAACGTCACAGCACGGGAGAGTACGTCACAGCACGGGAGAGTACGGCACAGCACGGGAGAAGACGGCACAGCACGGGAGAGTACGGCACAGCACGGGAGAAGACGGCACAGCACGGGAGAAGACGGCAGAGCACGGGAGAGAACGGCACAGCACGGGGGAGAACGGGACAGCACGGGAGAGAACGGCACAGCACGGGAGAGAACAGCAGAGCACGGGAGAGAACGGCACAGCACGGGGAGAAAGGCACAGCACGGGGAGAACGGCACAGCACGGGGAGAACGGCACAACAAGCGGAGAACGGCACAGCACGGGGAGAACGGCACAGGACGGGGGAGAACGGGACAGCACGGGGGAGAACGGGACAGCACGGGGGAGAACGGCACAGCACGGGGGAGAACGGGACAGCACGGGGGAGAACGGGACAGCACGGGGGAGAACGGGACAGCACGGGGGAGAACGGGATAGCACGGGGGAGAACGGCACAGCACGGGGGAGAACGGAACAGCGTGGGAGAGAAAGGGACATCACGGGTGTGAAGGGCACTGCACGGGAGAGTACGGTTCCGCATGGGAGAGAACGGCACAGCACGGGAGAGAACAGCACAGCACGGGAGAGAACGGGACATCACGGGGGAGAACGGCACAGCACGGGAGAGAACAACACAGCACGGGAGAGAACGGGACATCACGGGGGTGAAGGGCACAGCACGGGAGAGAACGGGTCCGCATGGGAGAGAACGGCACAGCACGGGGGAGAACGGCAGAGCACGGGAGAGAACGGCAGAGCACGGGGGAGAACGGCACAGCACGGGGGAGAACGGAAGAGCACGGGGGAGAACGGCACAGCACAGGGGAGAACGGCACAGCACGGGAGAGAACAGTGCAGCACGGGAGATAACGGCACAGCACGGGAGAGAACGGCAGAGCACGGGGTAGAACGGCACAACACGGGAGAGAACGACACAGCACGGGAGAGAAGTACACAGCACGGTGGAGAACAGCACAGCGCGGGAGAGAACAGCACAGCACGGGAGAGAACGGGACAGCACGGGAGAGAACGGCACGGCACGGAAGAGAACGACACAGCACGGGAGAGAACAACACAGCACGGGAGAGAACGGGACAGCACGGGAGAGAATGGGACAGCACGGGAGAGAAAGGCACAGCACGGCAGAGAACAGCGCTGCATGGGAGACAACGGCACAGCACGGGAGAGAGCGGCGCAGCATGGGAGACAACGGCACAGCATGGGAGAGAACGGCACAGCACGGGAGAGGACGGCACAGCACGGGGGAGAAGGGGACAGCACGGGAGAGAACGGCACAGCACGGGTGCGAACGGCACAGCACGGGAGAGAACAACACAGCACGGGATAGAACAGCACAGCACGGGAGAGAACGGGACAGCACGGGAGAGAACAACACAGCACGGGAGAGAATGGCACAGCACGGGAGAGAAGGGCACAGCACGGGGGAGAACGGCAAAGCGCGGGAGAGAACGGCACAGCACGGGGGAGAAGGGCACAGCACGGGAGAGAACGACACAGCACGGGAGAGAACGGGACAGAACGGGAGAGAACGGAACAGCGCAGGAGAGAACGGCACAGCACGGGAGAGAACGGGACAGAACGGAAGAGAACGGCACAGCACGGCAAAGAACGGAACAGCACGGGCGAGAACGGCACAGCACGGGGGAGAACGGCACAGCACGGGTGAGAACGGAACAGCACGGAAGAGAACGGCACAGCGCGGGAGAGAACGGCACAGCACGGGAGAGAATGGGACAGAACGGGTGAGAACGGCACAGCACGGGCGGGAACGGCACAGCACGGGAGTAAACGGAACAGCGCGGGAGAGAACAGCACAGCACGGGAGAGAACGGCACAGCACGGGAGAGAACGGCACAGCACGGGAGAGAACGGCACAGCACGGGAGAGAACGGCACAGCACGGGAGAGAACGGCACAGCACGGGAGAGAAAGGCACAGCATGGGAGAGAACGGCACAGCACGGGAGAGAACGGCACAGCACGGGAGAGAACGGCACAGCACGGGGGAGAACGGCAGAGCACGGGAGAGAACGGCAGAGCACGGGAGAGAACGGCACCGCACGGGAGAGTACGGCACAGCACGGGAGAAGACGGCACAGCACGGGAGAAGACGGCAGAGAACGGGAGAGAACGGCAGAGCACGGGAGAGAACGGCAGAGCACGGGAGAGAACGGCAGAGCACGGGAGAGAATGGCACAGCACGGGGGAGAAAGGCACAGCACGGGGAGAACGGCACAGCAAGGGGAGAACGGCACAGCAAGGGGAGAACGTCACAGCACGGGGAGAACGGCACAGCACGGGGGAGAACGGGACAGCACGGGGGAGAACGGCACAGCACGGGGGAGAACGGCACAGCACGGGAGAGAACGGGACCGCACGGGAGAGAACGGCACAGCACGGGAGAGAACGGCACAGCACGGGAGAGTACGGCACAGCACGGGAGAGTACGGCACAGCACAGGAGAGAACGGGACAGCACGGGAGAGAACGGGACGGCACGGAAGAGAACGACACAGCACGGGAGAGAACAACACAGCACGGGAGAGAACGGGACAGCACGGGAGAGAACGGCACAGCACGGGAGAGAACGGCACAGCACGGGAGAGAATGGCACAGCACGGGAGAGAACGGAACAGCGCAGGAGAGAACGGCACAGCACGGGAGAGAACGGGACAGAACGGGAGAGAACTGCACAGCACGGGCGAGAACGGCACAGCACGGGAGTAAACGGAACAGCGCGGGAGAGAACGGCACAGCACGGGAGAGAACGGCACAGCACGGGAGAGAACAGCACAGCACGGGAGAGAACGGCACAGCACGGGAGAGAACGGCACAGCACGGGAGAGAAAGGCACAGCATGGGAGAGAACGGCACAGCACGGGAGAGAACGGCACAGCACGGGAGAGAACGGCACAGCACGGGGGAGAACGGCAGAGCACGGGAGAGAACGGCAGAGCACGGGAGAGAACGGCACCGCACGGGAGAGTACGGCACAGCACGGGAGAAGACGGCACAGCACGGGAGAAGACGGCAGAGAACGGGAGAGAACGGCAGAGCACGGGAGAGAACGGCAGAGCACGGGAGAGAACGGCAGAGCACGGGAGAGAATGGCACAGCACGGGAGAGAACGGAACAGCGCAGGAGAGAACGGCACAGCACGGGAGAGAACGGGACAGAACGGGAGAGAACTGCACAGCACGGGCGAGAACGGCACAGCACGGGAGAGAACGGCACAGCACGGGAGAGAACGGCACAGCACGGGAGAGAACGGTACAGCACGGGGGAGAACGGCAGAGCACGGGAGAGAACGGCAGAGCACGGGAGAGAACGGCACAGCACGGGAGAGTACGGGACAGTACGGGAGAAGACGGCACAGCACGGGAGAAGACGGCAGAGAACGGGAGAGAACGGCAGAGCACGGGAGAGAACGGCAGAGCACGGGAGAGAACGGCAGAGCACGGGAGAGAACGGCACAGCACGGGGGAGAACGGCACAGCACGGGGAGAACGGCACAGCAAGGGGAGAACGGCACAGCAAGGGGAGAACATCACAGCACGGGGAGAACGGCACAGCACGGGGAGAACGGCACAGCATGGGGAGAATGGCACAGCACGGGGGAGAACGGTACTGCACGGGAGAGAACGTCACAGCACGGGAGAGTACGTCACAGCACGGGAGAGTACGGCACAGCACGGGAGAAGACGGCACAGCACGGGAGAGTACGGCACAGCACGGGAGAAGACGGCACAGCACGGGAGAAGACGGCAGAGCACGGGAGAGAACGGCACAGCACGGGGGAGAACGGGACAGCACGGGAGAGAACGGCACAGCATGGGAGAGAACAGCAGAGCACGGGAGAGAACGGCACAGCACGGGGAGAACGGCACAGCACGGGGAGAACGGCACAGCACGGGGAGAACGGCACAACAAGGGGAGAACGGCACAGCACGGGGAGAACGGCACAGGACGGGGGAGAACGGGACAGCACGGGGGAGAACGGGACAGCACGGGGGAGAACGGCACAGCACGGGGGAGAACGGGACAGCACGGGGGAGAACGGGACAGCACGGGGGAGAACGGGACAGCACGGGGGAGAACGGGATAGCACGGGGGAGAACGGCACAGCACGGGGGAGAACGGAACAGCGTGGGAGAGAAAGGGACATCACGGGTGTGAAGGGCACTGCACGGGAGAGTACGGTTCCGCATGGGAGAGAACGGCACAGCACGGGAGAGAACAGCACAGCACGGGAGAGAACGGGACATCACGGGGGAGAACGGCACAGCACGGGAGAGAACAACACAGCACGGGAGAGAACGGGACATCACGGGGGTGAAGGGCACAGCACGGGAGAGAACGGGTCCGCATGGGAGAGAACGGCACAGCACGGGGGAGAACGGCAGAGCACGGGAGAGAACGGCAGAGCACGGGGGAGAACGGCACAGCACGGGGGAGAACGGAAGAGCACGGGGGAGAACGGCACAGCACAGGGGAGAACGGCACAGCACGGGAGAGAACAGTGCAGCACGGGAGATAACGGCACAGCACGGGAGAGAACGGCAGAGCACGGGGTAGAACGGCACAACACGGGAGAGAACGACACAGCACGGGAGAGAAGTACACAGCACGGTGGAGAACAGCACAGCGCGGGAGAGAACAGCACAGCACGGGAGAGAACGGGACAGCACGGGAGAGAACGGCACGGCACGGAAGAGAACGACACAGCACGGGAGAGAACAACACAGCACGGGAGAGAACGGGACAGCACGGGAGAGAATGGGACAGCACGGGAGAGAACGGCACAGCACGGCAGAGAACAGCGCTGCATGGGAGACAACGGCACAGCACGGGAGAGAGCGGCGCAGCATGGGAGACAACGGCACAGCATGGGAGAGAACGGCACAGCACGGGAGAGGACGGCACAGCACGGGAGAGAAGGGGACAGCACGGGAGAGAACGGCACAGCACGGGTGCGAACGGCACAGCACGGGAGAGAACAACACAGCACGGGATAGAACAGCACAGCACGGGAGAGAACGGGACAGCACGGGAGAGAACAACACAGCACGGGAGAGAATGGCACAGCACGGGAGAGAAGGGCACAGCACGGGGGAGAACGGCAAAGCGCGGGAGAGAACGGCACAGCACGGGGGAGAAGGGCACAGCACGGGAGAGAACGACACAGCACGGGAGAGAACGGGACAGAACGGGAGAGAACGGAACAGCGCAGGAGAGAACGGCACAGCACGGGAGAGAACGGGACAGAACGGAAGAGAACGGCACAGCACGGCAAAGAACGGAACAGCACGGGCGAGAACGGCACAGCACGGGGGAGAACGGCACAGCACGGGTGAGAACGGAACAGCACGGAAGAGAACGGCACAGCGCGGGAGAGAACGGCACAGCACGGGAGAGAATGGGACAGAACGGGAGAGAACGGCACAGCACGGGCGAGAACGGCACAGCACGGGAGTAAACGGAACAGCGCGGGAGAGAACAGCACAGCACGGGAGAGAACGGCACAGCACGGGAGAGAACGGCACAGCACGGGAGAGAACGGCACAGCACGGGAGAGAACGGCACAGCACGGGAGAGAAAGGCACAGCATGGGAGAGAACGGCACAGCACGGGAGAGAACGGCACAGCACGGGAGAGAACGGCACAGCACGGGGGAGAACGGCAGAGCACGGGAGAGAACGGCAGAGCACGGGAGAGAACGGCACCGCACGGGAGAGTACGGCACAGCACGGGAGAAGACGGCACAGCACGGGAGAAGACGGCAGAGAACGGGAGAGAACGGCAGAGCACGGGAGAGAACGGCAGAGCACGGGAGAGAACGGCAGAGCACGGGAGAGAATGGCACAGCACGGGGGAGAAAGGCACAGCACGGGGAGAACGGCACAGCAAGGGGAGAACGGCACAGCAAGGGGAGAACGTCACAGCACGGGGAAAACGGCACAGCACGGGGGAGAACGGGACAGCACGGGGGAGAACGGCACAGCACGGGGGAGAACGGCACAGCACGGGAGAGAACGGGACCGCACGGGAGAGAACGGCACAGCACGGGAGAGAACGGCACAGCACGGGAGAGTACGGCACAGCACGGGAGAGTACGGCACAGCACAGGAGAGAACGGGACAGCACGGGAGAGAACGGGACGGCACGGAAGAGAACGACACAGCACGGGAGAGAACAACACAGCACGGGAGAGAACGGGACAGCACGGGAGAGAACGGCACAGCACGGGAGAGAACGGCACAGCGCGGGAGAGAATGGCACAGCACGGGAGAGAACGGAACAGCGCAGGAGAGAACGGCACAGCACGGGAGAGAACGGGACAGAACGGGAGAGAACTGCACAGCACGGGCGAGAACGGCACAGCACGGGAGAGAACGGCACAGCACGGGAGAGAACGGCACAGCACGGGAGAGAACGGTACAGCACGGGGGAGAACGGCAGAGCACGGGAGAGAACGGCAGAGCACGGGAGAGAACGGCACAGCACGGGAGAGTACGGCACAGCACGGGAGAAGACGGCACAGCACGGGAGAAGACGGCAGAGAACGGGAGAGAACGGCAGAGCACGGGAGAGAACGGCAGAGCACGGGAGAGAACGGCAGAGCACGGGAGAGAACGGCACAGCACGGGGGAGAACGGCACAGCACGGGGAGAACGGCACAGCAAGGGGAGAACGGCACAGCAAGGGGAGAACATCACAGCACGGGGAGAACGGCACAGCACGGGGAGAACGGCACAGCATGGGGAGAATGGCACAGCACGGGTGAGAACGGTACTGCACGGGAGAGAACGTCACAGCACGGGAGAGTACGTCACAGCACGGGAGAGTACGGCACAGCACGGGAGAAGACGGCACAGCACGGGAGAGTACGGCACAGCACGGGAGAAGACGGCACAGCATGGGAGAAGACGGCACAGCACGGGAGAGAACGGCACAGCACGGGGGAGAACGGGACAGCACGGGAGAGAACGGCACAGCACGGGAGAGAACAGCAGAGCACGGGAGAGAACGGCACAGCACGGGGAGAACGGCACAGCACGGGGAGAACGGCACAGCACGGGGAGAACGGCACAACAAGGGGAGAACGGCACAGCACGGGGAGAACGGCACAGGACGGGGGAGAACGGGACAGCACGGGGGAGAACGGGACAGCACGGGGGAGAACGGCACAGCACGGGGGAGAACGGGACAGCACGGGGGAGAACGGGACAGCACGGGGGAGAACGGGACAGCACGGGGGAGAACGGGATAGCACGGGGGAGAACGGCACAGCACGGGGGAGAACGGCACAGCGTGGGAGAGAACGGGACATCACGGGGGTGAAGGGCACTGCACGGGAGAGTACGGTTCCGCATGGGAGAGAACGGCACAGCACGGGAGAGAACAACACAGCACGGGAGAGAACGGGACATCACGGGGGTGAAGGGCACAGCACGGGAGAGAACGGGTCCGCATGTGAGAGAACGGCACAGCACGGGAGAGAACAGCACAACACAGGAGAGAACGGCACAGCACGGGGGAGAACGGCAGAGCACGGGAGAGAACGGCAGAGCACGGGGGAGAACGGCACAGCACGGGGGAGAACGGAAGAGCACGGGGGAGAACGGCACAGCACGGGAGAGAACGGCAGAGCACGGGGTAGAACGGCACAACACGGGAGAGAACGACACAGCACGGGAGAGAAGTACACAGCACGGTGGAGAACAGCACAGCGCGGGAGAGAACAGCACAGCACGGGAGAGAACGGCACAGCGCGGGAGAGAATGGCACAGCACGGGAGAGAACGGAACAGCGCAGGAGAGAACGGCACAGCACGGGAGAGAACGGGACAGAAGGGGAGAGAACTGCACAGCACGGGCGAGAACGGCACAGCACGGGAGAGAACGGCACAGCACGGGAGAGAACGGCACAGCACGGGAGAGAACGGTACAGCACGGGGGAGAACGGCAGAGCACGGGAGAGAATGGCAGAGCACGGGAGAGAACGGCACAGCACGGGAGAGTACGGCACAGCACGGGAGAAGACGGCACAGCACGGGAGAAGACGGCAGAGAACGGGAGAGAACGGCAGAGCACGGGAGAGAACGGCAGAGCACGGGAGAGAACGGCAGAGCACGGGAGAGAACGGCACAGCACGGGGGAGAACGGCACAGCACGGGGAGAACGGCACAGCAAGGGGAGAACGGCACAGCAAGGGGAGAACATCACAGCACGGGGAGAACGGCACAGCACGGGGAGAACGGCACAGCATGGGGAGAATGGCACAGCACGGGGGAGAACGGTACTGCACGGGAGAGAACGTCACAGCACGGGAGAGTACGTCACAGCACGGGAGAGTACGGCACAGCACGGGAGAAGACGGCACAGCACGGGAGAGTACGGCACAGCACGGGAGAAGACGGCACAGCATGGGAGAAGACGGCACAGCACGGGAGAGAACGGTACAGCACGGGGGAGAACGGGACAGCACGGGAGAGAACGGCACAGCACGGGAGAGAACAGCAGAGCACGGGAGAGAACGGCACAGCACGGGGAGAACGGCACAGCACGGGGAGAACGGCACAGCACGGGGAGAACGGCACAACAAGGGGAGAACGGCACAGCACGGGGAGAACGGCACAGGACGGGGGAGAACGGGACAGCACGGGGGAGAACGGGACAGCACGGGGGAGAACGGCACAGCACGGGGGAGAACGGGACAGCACGGGGGAGAACGGGACAGCACGGGGGAGAACGGGCCAGCACGGGGGTGAACGGGATAGCACGGGGGAGAACGGCACAGCACGGGGGAGAACGGCACAGCGTGGGAGAGAACGGGACATCACGGGGGTGAAGGGCACTGCACGGGAGAGTACGGTTCCGCATGGGAGAGAACGGCACAGCACGGGAGAGAACAACACAGCACGGGAGAGAACGGGACATCACGGGGGTGAAGGGCACAGCACGGGAGAGAACGGGTCCGCATGTGAGAGAACGGCACAGCACGGGAGAGAACAGCACAACACAGGAGAGAACGGCACAGCACGGGGGAGAACGGCAGAGCACGGGAGAGAACGGCAGAGCACGGGGGAGAACGGCACAGCACGGGGGAGAACGGAAGAGCACGGGGGAGAACGGCACAGCACGGGAGAGAACGGCAGAGCACGGGGTAGAACGGCACAACACGGGAGAGAACGACACAGCACGGGAGAGAAGTACACAGCACGGTGGAGAACAGCACAGCGCGGGAGAGAACAGCACAGCACGGGAGAGAACGGGACAGCACGGGAGAGAATGGCACGGCACGGAAGAGAACGACACAGCACGGGAGAGAACAACACAGCACGGGAGAGAACGGGACAGCACGGGAGAGAATGGGACAGCACGGGAGAGAACGGCACAGCACGGCAGAGAACAGCGCTGCATGGGAGACAACGGCACAGCACGGGAGAGAGCGGCGCAGCATGGGAGACAACGGCACAGCATGGGAGAGAACGGCACAGCACGGGAGAGGACGGCACAGCACGGGAGAGAAGGGGACAGCACGGGAGAGAACGGCACAGCACGGGTGCGAACGGCACAGCACGGGAGAGAACAACACAGCACGGGATAGAACAGCACAGCACGGGAGAGAACGGGACAGCACGGGAGAGAACAACACAGCACGGGAGAGAATGGCACAGCACGGGAGAGAAGGGCACAGCACGGGGGAGAACGGCAAAGCGCGGGAGAGAACGGCACAGCAAGGGGGAGAACGGCACAGCACGGGAGAGAACGACACAGCACGGGAGAGAACGGGACAGAACGGGAGAGAACGGAACAGCGCAGGAGAGAACGGCACAGCACGGGAGAGAACGGGACAGAACGGAAGAGAACGGCACAGCACGGCAGAGAACGGAACAGCACGGGCGAGAACGGAACAGCACGGGCGAGAACGGCACAGCACGGGGGAGAACGGCACAGCACGGGTAAGAACGGAACAGCACGGGAGAGAACGGGACAGAACGGGAGAGAACGGCACAGCACGGGCGAGAACGGCACAGCACGGGAGTAAACGGAACAGCGCGGGAGAGAACGGCACAGCACGGGAGAGAACGGCACAGCACGGGAGAGAACGGCACAGCACGGGAGAGAACGGCACAGCACGGGAGAGAACGGCACAGCACGGGAGAGAAAGGCACAGCATGGGAGAGAACGGCACAGCACGGGAGAGAACGGCACTGCACGGGAGAGAACGGCACAGCACGGGGGAGAACGGCAGAGCACGGGAGAGAACGGCAGAGCACGGGAGAGAACGGCACCGCACGGGAGAGTACGGCACAGCACGGGAGAAGACGGCACAGCACGGGAGAAGACGGCAGAGAACGGGAGAGAACGGCAGAGCACGGGAGAGAACGGCAGAGCACGGGAGAGAACGGCAGAGCACGGGAGAGAACGGCACAGCATGGGGGAGAAAGGCACAGCACGGGGAGAACGGCACAGCAAGGGGAGAACGGCACAGCAAGGGGAGAACGTCACAGCACGGGGAGAACGGCACAGCACGGGGGAGAACGGCACAGCACGGGAGAGAACGGCACAGCACGGGAGAGTACGTCACAGCACGGGAGAGTACGGCACAGCACGGGAGAGTACGGCACAGCACGGGAGAAGACGGCACAGCACGGGAGAGTACGGCACAGCACGGGAGAAGACGGCACAGCACGGGAGAAGACGGCAGAGCACGGGAGAGAACGGCACAGCACGGGAGAGAACGGCAGAGCACGGGGTAGAACGGCACAGCACGGGAGAGAACGACACAGCACGGGAGAGAAGTACACAGCACGGTGGAGAACAGCACAGCGCGGGAGAGAACAGCACAGCACGGGAGAGAACGGGACAGCACGGGAGAGAACGGCACGGCACGGAAGAGAACGACACAGCACGGGAGAGAACAACACAGCACGGGAGAGAACGGGACAGCACGGGAGAGAACGGGACAGCACGGGAGAGAACGGCACAGCACGGCAGAGAACAGCGCTGCACGGGAGACAACGGGACAGCACGGGAGAGAACGGCGCAGCATGGGAGAGAACGGCACAGCATGGGAGAGAACGGCACAGCACGGGAGAGGACGGCACAGCACGGGAGAGAACGGCAGAGCACGGGAGAGAACAGCACAGCACAGGAGAGAACGGGACAGCACGGGAGAGAACGGGACGGCACGGAAGAGAACGACACAGCACGGGAGAGAACAACACAGCACGGGAGAGAACGGGACAGCACGGGAGAGAACGGCACAGCACGGGAGAGAACGGCGCAGCGCGGGAGAGAATGGCACAGCACGGGAGAGAACGGAACAGCGCAGGAGAGAACGGCACAGCACGGGAGAGAACGGGACAGAACGGGAGAGAACTGCACAGCACGGGCGAGAACGGCACAGCACGGGAGAGAACGGCACAGCACGGGAGAGAACGGCACAGCACGGGAGAGAACGGTACAGCACGGTGGAGAACGGCAGAGCACGGGGGAGAACGGCAGAGCACGGGAGAGAACGGCACAGCACGGGAGAGTACGGCACAGCACGGGAGAAGACGGCACAGCACGGGAGAAGACGGGAGAGAACGGCAGAGCACGGGAGAGAACGGCAGAGCACGGGAGAGAACGGCAGAGCACGGGAGAGAACGGCACAGCATGGGGGAGAACGGCACAGCACGGGGAGAACGGCACAGCAAGGGGAGAACGGCACAGCAAGGGGAGAACATCACAGCACGGGGAGAACGGCACAGCACGGGGAGAACGGCACAGCATGGGGAGAATGGCACAGCACGGGGGAGAACGGTACTGCACGGGAGAGAACGTCACAGCACGGGAGAGTACGTCACAGCACGGGAGAGTACGGCACAGCACGGGAGAAGACGGCACAGCACGGGAGAGTACGGCACAGCACGGGAGAAGACGGCACAGCACGGGAGAAGACGGCAGAGCACGGGGGAGAACGGGACAGCACGGGAGAGAACGGCACAGCACGGGAGAGAACAGCAGAGCACGGGAGAGAACGGCACAGCACGGGGGAGAACGGGACAGCACGGGAGAGAACGGCACAGCACGGGAGAGAACAGCAGAGCACGGGAGAGAACGGCACAGCACGGGAGAGTACGGCACAGCACGGGAGAAGACGGCACAGCACGGGAGAAGACGGCAGAGAACGGGAGAGAACGGCAGAGCACGGGAGAGAACGGCAGAGCACGGGAGAGAACGGCAGAGCACGGGAGAGAACGGCACAGCACGGGGGAGAACGGCACAGCACGGGGAGAACGGCACAGCAAGGGGAGAACGGCACAGCAAGGGGAGAACATCACAGCACGGGGAGAACGGCACAGCACGGGGAGAACGGCACAGCATGGGGAGAATGGCACAGCACGGGGGAGAACGGTACTGCACGGGAGAGAACGTCACAGCACGGGAGAGTACGTCACAGCACGGGAGAGTACGGCACAGCACGGGAGAAGACGGCACAGCACGGGAGAGTACGGCACAGCACGGGAGAAGACGGCACAGCATGGGAGAAGACGGCACAGCACGGGAGAGAACGGTACAGCACGGGGGAGAACGGGACAGCACGGGAGAGAACGGCACAGCACGGGAGAGAACAGCAGAGCACGGGAGAGAACGGCACAGCACGGGGAGAACGGCACAGCACGGGGAGAACGGCACAGCACGGGGAGAACGGCACAACAAGGGGAGAACGGCACAGCACGGGGAGAACGGCACAGGACGGGGGAGAACGGGACAGCACGGGGGAGAACGGGACAGCACGGGGGAGAACGGCACAGCACGGGGGAGAACGGGACAGCACGGGGGAGAACGGGACAGCACGGGGGAGAACGGGCCAGCACGGGGGTGAACGGGATAGCACGGGGGAGAACGGCACAGCACGGGGGAGAACGGCACAGCGTGGGAGAGAACGGGACATCACGGGGGTGAAGGGCACTGCACGGGAGAGTACGGTTCCGCATGGGAGAGAACGGCACAGCACGGGAGAGAACAACACAGCACGGGAGAGAACGGGACATCACGGGGGTGAAGGGCACAGCACGGGAGAGAACGGGTCCGCATGTGAGAGAACGGCACAGCACGGGAGAGAACAGCACAACACAGGAGAGAACGGCACAGCACGGGGGAGAACGGCAGAGCACGGGAGAGAACGGCAGAGCACGGGGGAGAACGGCACAGCACGGGGGAGAACGGAAGAGCACGGGGGAGAACGGCACAGCACGGGAGAGAACGGCAGAGCACGGGGTAGAACGGCACAACACGGGAGAGAACGACACAGCACGGGAGAGAAGTACACAGCACGGTGGAGAACAGCACAGCGCGGGAGAGAACAGCACAGCACGGGAGAGAACGGGACAGCACGGGAGAGAATGGCACGGCACGGAAGAGAACGACACAGCACGGGAGAGAACAACACAGCACGGGAGAGAACGGGACAGCACGGGAGAGAATGGGACAGCACGGGAGAGAACGGCACAGCACGGCAGAGAACAGCGCTGCATGGGAGACAACGGCACAGCACGGGAGAGAGCGGCGCAGCATGGGAGACAACGGCACAGCATGGGAGAGAACGGCACAGCACGGGAGAGGACGGCACAGCACGGGAGAGAAGGGGACAGCACGGGAGAGAACGGCACAGCACGGGTGCGAACGGCACAGCACGGGAGAGAACAACACAGCACGGGATAGAACAGCACAGCACGGGAGAGAACGGGACAGCACGGGAGAGAACAACACAGCACGGGAGAGAATGGCACAGCACGGGAGAGAAGGGCACAGCACGGGGGAGAACGGCAAAGCGCGGGAGAGAACGGCACAGCACGGGGGAGAACGGCACAGCACGGGAGAGAACGACACAGCACGGGAGAGAACGGGACAGAACGGGAGAGAACGGAACAGCGCAGGAGAGAACGGCACAGCACGGGAGAGAACGGGACAGAACGGAAGAGAACGGCACAGCACGGCAGAGAACGGAACAGCACGGGCGAGAACGGAACAGCACGGGGAGAACGGCACAGCATGGGGAGAATGGCACAGCACGGGGGAGAACGGTACTGCACGGGAGAGAACGTCACAGCACGGGAGAGTACGTCACAGCACGGGAGAGTACGGCACAGCACGGGAGAAGACGGCACAGCACGGGAGAGTACGGCACAGCACGGGAGAAGACGGCACAGCATGGGAGAAGACGGCACAGCACGGGAGAGAACGGTACAGCACGGGGGAGAACGGGACAGCACGGGAGAGAACGGCACAGCACGGGAGAGAACAGCAGAGCACGGGAGAGAACGGCACAGCACGGGGAGAACGGCACAGCACGGGGAGAACGGCACAGCACGGGGAGAACGGCACAACAAGGGGAGAACGGCACAGCACGGGGAGAACGGCACAGGACGGGGGAGAACGGGACAGCACGGGGGAGAACGGGACAGCACGGGGGAGAACGGCACAGCACGGAGGAGAACGGGACAGCACGGGGGAGAACGGGACAGCACGGGGGAGAACGGGCCAGCACGGGGGTGAACGGGATAGCACGGGGGAGAACGGCACAGCACGGGGGAGAACGGCACAGCGTGGGAGAGAACGGGACATCACGGGGGTGAAGGGCACTGCACGGGAGAGTACGGTTCCGCATGGGAGAGAACGGCACAGCACGGGAGAGAACAACACAGCACGGGAGAGAACGGGACATCACGGGGGTGAAGGGCACAGCACGGGAGAGAACGGGTCCGCATGTGAGAGAACGGCACAGCACGGGAGAGAACAGCACAACACAGGAGAGAACGGCACAGCACGGGGGAGAACGGCAGAGCACGGGAGAGAACGGCAGAGCACGGGGGAGAACGGCACAGCACGGGGGAGAACGGAAGAGCACGGGGGAGAACGGCACAGCACGGGAGAGAACGGCAGAGCACGGGGTAGAACGGCACAACACGGGAGAGAACGACACAGCACGGGAGAGAAGTACACAGCACGGTGGAGAACAGCACAGCGCGGGAGAGAACAGCACAGCACGGGAGAGAACGGGACAGCACGGGAGAGAATGGCACGGCACGGAAGAGAACGACACAGCACGGGAGAGAACAACACAGCACGGGAGAGAACGGGACAGCACGGGAGAGAATGGGACAGCACGGGAGAGAACGGCACAGCACGGCAGAGAACAGCGCTGCATGGGAGACAACGGCACAGCACGGGAGAGAGCGGCGCAGCATGGGAGACAACGGCACAGCATGGGAGAGAACGGCACAGCACGGGAGAGGACGGCACAGCACGGGAGAGAAGGGGACAGCACGGGAGAGAACGGCACAGCACGGGTGCGAACGGCACAGCACGGGAGAGAACAACACAGCACGGGATAGAACAGCACAGCACGGGAGAGAACGGGACAGCACGGGAGAGAACAACACAGCACGGGAGAGAATGGCACAGCACGGGAGAGAAGGGCACAGCACGGGGGAGAACGGCAAAGCGCGGGAGAGAACGGCACAGCACGGGGGAGAACGGCACAGCACGGGAGAGAACGACACAGCACGGGAGAGAACGGGACAGAACGGGAGAGAACGGAACAGCGCAGGAGAGAACGGCACAGCACGGGAGAGAACGGGACAGAACGGAAGAGAACGGCACAGCACGGCAGAGAACGGAACAGCACGGGCGAGAACGGAACAGCACGGGCGAGAACGGCACAGCACGGGGGAGAACGGCACAGCACGGGTAAGAACGGAACAGCACGGGAGAGAACGGGACAGAACGGGAGAGAACGGCACAGCACGGGCGAGAACGGCACAGCACGGGAGTAAACGGAACAGCGCGGGAGAGAACGGCACAGCACGGGAGAGAACGGCACAGCACGGGAGAGAACGGCACAGCACGGGAGAGAACGGCACAGCACGGGAGAGAACGGCACAGCACGGGAGAGAAAGGCACAGCATGGGAGAGAACGGCACAGCACGGGAGAGAACGGCACAGCACGGGAGAGAACGGCACAGCACGGGGGAGAACGGCAGAGCACGGGAGAGAACGGCAGAGCACGGGAGAGAACGGCACCGCACGGGAGAGTACGGCACAGCACGGGAGAAGACGGCACAGCACGGGAGAAGACGGCAGAGAACGGGAGAGAACGGCAGAGCACGGGAGAGAACGGCAGAGCACGGGAGAGAACGGCAGAGCACGGGAGAGAACGGCACAGCATGGGGGAGAAAGGCACAGCACGGGGAGAACGGCACAGCAAGGGGAGAACGGCACAGCAAGGGGAGAACGTCACAGCACGGGGAGAACGGCACAGCACGGGGGAGAACGGCACAGCACGGGAGAGAACGGCACAGCACGGGAGAGTACGTCACAGCACGGGAGAGTACGGCACAGCACGGGAGAGTACGGCACAGCACGGGAGAAGACGGCACAGCACGGGAGAGTACGGCACAGCACGGGAGAAGACGGCACAGCACGGGAGAAGACGGCAGAGCACGGGAGAGAACGGCACAGCACGGGAGAGAACGGCAGAGCACGGGGTAGAACGGCACAGCACGGGAGAGAACGACACAGCACGGGAGAGAAGTACACAGCACGGTGGAGAACAGCACAGCGCGGGAGAGAACAGCACAGCACGGGAGAGAACGGGACAGCACGGGAGAGAACGGCACGGCACGGAAGAGAACGACACAGCACGGGAGAGAACAACACAGCACGGGAGAGAACGGGACAGCACGGGAGAGAACGGCACAGCACGGCAGAGAACAGCGCTGCACGGGAGACAACGGGACAGCACGGGAGAGAACGGCGCAGCATGGGAGAGAACGGCACAGCATGGGAGAGAACGGCACAGCACGGGAGAGGACGGCACAGCACGGGAGAGAACGGCAGAGCACGGGAGAGAACAGCACAGCACAGGAGAGAACGGGACAGCACGGGAGAGAACGGGACGGCACGGAAGAGAACGACACAGCACGGGAGAGAACAACACAGCACGGGAGAGAACGGGACAGCACGGGAGAGAACGGCACAGCACGGGAGAGAACGGCGCAGCGCGGGAGAGAATGGCACAGCACGGGAGAGAACGGAACAGCGCAGGAGAGAACGGCACAGCACGGGAGAGAACGGGACAGAACGGGAGAGAACTGCACAGCACGGGCGAGAACGGCACAGCACGGGAGAGAACGGCACAGCACGGGAGAGAACGGCACAGCACGGGAGAGAACGGTACAGCACGGTGGAGAACGGCAGAGCACGGGGGAGAACGGCAGAGCACGGGAGAGAACGGCACAGCACGGGAGAGTACGGCACAGCACGGGAGAAGACGGCACAGCACGGGAGAAGACGGGAGAGAACGGCAGAGCACGGGAGAGAACGGCAGAGCACGGGAGAGAACGGCAGAGCACGGGAGAGAACGGCACAGCATGGGGGAGAACGGCACAGCACGGGGAGAACGGCACAGCAAGGGGAGAACGGCACAGCAAGGGGAGAACATCACAGCACGGGGAGAACGGCACAGCACGGGGAGAACGGCACAGCATGGGGAGAATGGCACAGCACGGGGGAGAACGGTACTGCACGGGAGAGAACGTCACAGCACGGGAGAGTACGTCACAGCACGGGAGAGTACGGCACAGCACGGGAGAAGACGGCACAGCACGGGAGAGTACGGCACAGCACGGGAGAAGACGGCACAGCACGGGAGAAGACGGCAGAGCACGGGGGAGAACGGGACAGCACGGGAGAGAACGGCACAGCACGGGAGAGAACAGCAGAGCACGGGAGAGAACGGCACAGCACGGGGGAGAACGGGACAGCACGGGAGAGAACGGCACAGCACGGGAGAGAACAGCAGAGCACGGGAGAGAACGGCACAGCACGGGGAGAACGGCACAGCACGGGGAGAACGGCACAGCACGGGGAGAACGGCACAACAAGGGGAGAACGGCACAGCACGGGGAGAACGGCACAGGACGGGGGAGAACGGGACAGCACGGGGGAGAACGGGACAGCACGGGGGAGAACGGCACAGCACGGGGGAGAACGGGACAGCACGGGGGAGAACGGGACAGCACGGGGGAGAACGGGCCAGCACGGGGGAGAACGGGATAGCACGGGGGAGAACGGCACAGCACGGGGGAGAACGGCACAGCGTGGGAGAGAACGGGACATCACGGGGGTGAAGGGCACTGCACGGGAGAGTACGGTTCCGCATGGGAGAGAACGGCACAGCACGGGAGAGAACAACACAGCACGGGAGAGAACGGGACATCACGGGGGTGAAGGGCACAGCACGGGAGAGAACGGGTCCGCATGGGAGAGAACGGCACAGCACGGGAGAGAACAGCACAACACAGGAGAGAACGGCACAGCACGGGGGAGAACGGCAGAGCACGGGAGAGAACGGCAGAGCACGGGGGAGAACGGCACAGCACGGGGGAGAACGGAAGAGCACGGGGGAGAACGGCACAGCACAGGGGAGAACGGCACAGCACGGGAGAGAACAGTGCAGCACGGGAGATAACGGCACAGCACGGGAGAAGACGGCAGAGCACGGGAGAGAACGGCACAGCACGGGAGAGAACGGCAGAGCACGGGGTAGAACGGCACAGCACGGGAGAGAACGACACAGCACGGGAGAGAAGTACACAGCACGGTGGAGAACAGCACAGCGCGGGAGAGAACAGCACAGCACGGGAGAGAACGGGACAGCACGGGAGAGAACGGCACGGCACGGAAGAGAACGACACAGCACGGGAGAGAACAACACAGCACGGGAGAGAACGGGACAGCACGGGAGAGAACGGGACAGCACGGGAGAGAACGGCACAGCACGGCAGAGAACAGCGCTGCACGGGAGACAACGGGACAGCACGGGAGAGAACGGCGCAGCATGGGAGAGAACGGCACAGCATGGGAGAGAACGGCACAGCACGGGAGAGGACGGCACAGCACGGGAGAGAACGGCAGAGCACGGGAGAGAACAGCACAGCACAGGAGAGAACGGGACAGCACGGGAGAGAACGGGACGGCACGGAAGAGAACGACACAGCACGGGAGAGAACAACACAGCACGGGAGAGAACGGGACAGCACGGGAGAGAACGGCACAGCACGGGAGAGAACGGCGCAGCGCGGGAGAGAATGGCACAGCACGGGAGAGAACGGAACAGCGCAGGAGAGAACGGCACAGCACGGGAGAGAACGGGACAGAACGGGAGAGAACTGCACAGCACGGGCGAGAACGGCACAGCACGGGAGAGAACGGCACAGCACGGGAGAGAACGGCACAGCACGGGAGAGAACGGTACAGCACGGGGGAGAACGGCAGAGCACGGGAGAGAACGGCAGAGCACGGGAGAGAACGGCACAGCACGGGAGAGTACGGCACAGCACGGGGGAAGACGGCACAGCACGGGAGAAGACGGCAGAGAACGGGAGAGAACAGGCAGAGCACGGGAGAGAACGGCAGAGCACGGGAGAGAACGGCAGAGCACGGGAGAGAACGGCACAGCACGGGGGAGAACGGCACAGCACGGGGAGAACGGCACAGCAAGGGGAGAACGGCACAGCAAGGGGAGAACATCACAGCACGGGGAGAACGGCACAGCACGGGGAGAACGGCACAGCATGGGGAGAATGGCACAGCACGGGAGAGAACGGTACTGCACGGGAGAGAACGTCACAGCACGGGAGAGTACGTCACAGCACGGGAGAGTACGGCACAGCACGGGAGAAGACGGCACAGCACGGGAGAGTACGGCACAGCACGGGAGAAGACGGCACAGCACGGGAGAAGACGGCAGAGCACGGGGGAGAACGGGACAGCACGTGAGAGAACGGCACAGCACGGGAGAGAACAGCAGAGCACGGGAGAGAACGGCACAGCACGGGGGAGAACGGGACAGCACGGGAGAGAACGGCACAGCACGGGAGAGAACAGCAGAGCACGGGAGAGAACGGCACAGCACGGGGAGAACGGCACAGCACGGGGAGAACGGCACAGCACGGGGAGAACGGCACAACAAGGGGAGAACGGCACAGCACGGGGAGAACGGCACAGGACGGGGGAGAACGGGACAGCACGGGGGAGAACGGGACAGCACGGGGGAGAACGGCACAGCACGGGGGAGAACGGGACAGCACGGGGGAGAACGGGACAGCACGGGGGAGAACGGGACAGCACGGGGGAGAACGGGATAGCACGGGGGAGAACGGCACAGCACGGGGGAGAACGGCACAGCGTGGGAGAGAACGGGACATCACGGGGGTGAAGGGCACTGCACGGGAGAGTACGGTTCCGCATGGGACAGAACGGCACAGCACGGGAGAGAACAACACAGCACGGGAGAGAACGGGATATCACGGGGGTGAAGGGCACAGCACGGGAGAGAACGGGTCCGCATGGGAGAGAACGGCACAGCACGGGAGAGAACAGCACAACACAGGAGAGAACGGCACAGCACGGGGGAGAACGGCAGAGCACGGGAGAGAACGGCAGAGCACGGGGGAGAACGGCACAGCACGGGGGAGAACGGAAGAGCACGGGGGAGAACGGCACAGCACAGGGGAGAACGGCACAGCACGGGAGAGAACAGTGCAGCACGGGAGATAACGGCACAGCACGGGAGAGAACAGCAGAGCACGGGGTAGAACGGCACAACACGGGAGAGAACGACACAGCACGGGAGAGAAGTACACAGCACGGTGGAGAACAGCACAGCGCGGGAGAGAACAGCACAGCACGGGAGAGAACGGGACAGCACGGGAGAGAACGGCACGGCATGGAAGAGAACGACACAGCACGGGAGAGAACAACACAGCACGGGAGAGAACGGGACAGCACGGGAGAGAATGGGACAGCACGGGAGAGAACGGCACAGCACGGCAGAGAACAGCGCTGCATGGGAGACAACGGCACAGCACGGGAGAGAGCGGCGCAGCATGGGAGAGAACGGCACAGCATGGGAGAGAACGGCACAGCACGGGAGAGGACGGCACAGCACGGGAGAGAAGGGGACAGCACGGGAGAGAACGGCACAGCACGGGTGCGAACGGCACAGCACGGGAGAGAACAACACAGCACGGGATAGAACAGCACAGCACGGGAGAGAACGGGACAGCACGGGAGAGAACAACACAGCACGGGAGAGAATGGCACAGCACGGGAGAGAAGGGCACAGCACGGGGGAGAACGGCAAAGTGCGGGAGAGAACGGCACAGCACGGGGGAGAACGGCACAGCACGGGAGAGAACGACACAGCACGGGAGAGAACGGGACAGAACGGGAGAGAACGGAACAGCGCAGGAGAGAACGGCACAGCACGGGAGAGAACGGGACAGAACGGAAGAGAACGGCACAGCACGGCAGAGAACGGAACAGCACGGGCGAGAACGGCACAGCACGGGGGAGAACGGCAGAGCACGGGTGAGAACGGAACAGCACGGAAGAGAACTGCACAGCGCGGGAGAGAACGGCACAGCACGGGAGAGAACGGGACAGAACGGGAGAGAACGGCACAGCACGGGCGAGAACAGCACAGCACGGGAGTAAACGGAACAGCGCGCGAGAGAACGGCACAGCACGGGAGAGAACGGCACAGCACGGGAGAGAACGGCACAGCACGGGAGAGAACGGCACAGCACGGGAGAGAACGGCACAGCACGGGAGAGAAAGGCACAGCATGGGAGAGAACGGCAGAGCACGGGAGAGAACGGCAGAGCACGGGAGAGAACGGCAGAGCACGGGAGAGAACGGCACAGCACAGGGGAGAAAGGCACAGCACGGGGAGAACGGCACAGCAAGGGGAGAACGGCACAGCAAGGGGAGAACGTCACAGCACGGGGAGAACGGCACAGCACGGGGGAGAACGGGACAGCACGGGGGAGAACGGCACAGCACGGGTGAGAACGGCACAGCACGGGAGAGAACGGGACCGCACGGGAGAGAACGGCACAGCACGGGAGAGAACGGCACAGCACGGGAGAGTACGGCACAGCACGGGAGAGTACGGCACAGCACAGGACAGAACGGGACAGCACGGGAGAGAACGGGACGGCACGGAAGAGAACGACACAGCACGGGAGAGAACAACACAGCACGGGAGAGAACGGGACAGCACGGGAGTGAACGGCACAGCACGGGAGAGAACGGCACAGCGCGGGAGAGAATGGCACAGCACGGGAGAGAACGGAACAGCGCAGGAGAGAACGGCACAGCATGGGAGAGAACGGGACAGAACGGGAGAGAACTGCACAGCACGGGCGAGAACGGCACAGCACGGGAGAGAACGGCACAGCACGGGAGAGAACGGCACAGCATGGGAGAGAACGGCAGAGCACGGGAGAGAACGGCACAGCACGGGAGAGTACGGCACAGCACGGGAGAAGACGGCACAGCACGGGAGAAGACGGCAGAGAACGGGAGAGAACGGCAGAGCACGGGAGAGAACGGCAGAGCACGGGAGAGAACGGCAGAGCACGGGAGAGAACGGCACAGCACGGGGGAGAACGGCACAGCACGGGGAGAACGGCACAGCAAGGGGAGAACGGCACAGCAAGGGGAGAACATCACAGCATGGGGAGAACGGCACAGCACGGGGAGAACGGCACAGCATGGGGAGAATGGCACAGCACGGGGGAGAACGGTACTGCACGGGAGAGAACGTCACAGCACGGGAGAGTACGTCACAGCACGGGAGAGTACGGCACAGCACGGGAGAAGACGGCACAGCACGGGAGAGTACGGCACAGCACGGGAGAAGACGGCACAGCACGGGAGAAGACGGCACAGCACGGGAGAGAACGGCACAGCACGGGGGAGAACGGGACAGCACGGGAGAGAACGGCACAGCACGGGAGAGAACAGCAGAGCACGGGAGAGAACGGCACAGCACGGGGAGAACGGCACAGCACGGGGAGAACGGCACAGCACGGGGAGAACGGCACAACAAGGGGAGAACGGCACAGCACGGGGAGAACGGCACAGGACGGGGGAGAACGGGACAGCACGGGGGAGAACGGGACAGCACGGGGGAGAACGGCACAGCACGGGGGAGAACGGGACAGCACGGGGGAGAACGGGACAGCACGGGGGAGAACGGGACAGCACGGGGGAGAACGGGATAGCACGGGGGAGAACGGCACAGCACGGGGGAGAACGGCACAGCGTGGGAGAGAACGGGACATCACGGGGGTGAAGGGCACTGCACGGGAGAGTACGGTTCCGCATGGGAGAGAACGGCACAGCACGGGAGAGAACAACACAGCACGGGAGAGAACGGGACATCACGGGGGTGAAGGGCACAGCACGGGAGAGAACGGGTCCGCATGGGAGAGAATGGCACAGCACGGGAGAGAACAGCACAACACAGGAGAGAACGGCACAGCACGGGGGAGAACGGCAGAGCACGGGGGAGAACGGCACAGCACGGGGGAGAACGGAAGAGCACGGGGGAGAACGGCACAGCACGGGAGAGAACGGCAGAGCACGGGGTAGAACGGCACAACACGGGAGAGAACGACACAGCACGGGAGAGAAGTACACAGCACGGTGGAGAACAGCACAGCGCGGGAGAGAACAGCACAGCACGGGAGAGAACGGGACAGCACGGGAGAGAACGGAACAGCGCAGGAGAGAACGGCACAGCACGGGAGAGAACGGGACAGAACGGAAGAGAACGGCACAGCACGGCAGAGAACGGAACAGCACGGGCGAGAACGGCACAGCACGGGGGAGAACGGCACAGCACGGGTGAGAACGGAACAGCACGGAAGAGAACTGCACAGCGCGGGAGAGAACGGCACAGCACGGGAGAGAACGGGACAGAACGGGAGAGAACGGCACAGCACGGGCGAGAACGGCACAGCACGGGAGTAAACGGAACAGCGCGCGAGAGAACGGCACAGCACGGGAGAGAACGGCACAGCACGGGAGAGAACGGCACAGCACGGGAGAGAACGGCACAGCACGGGAGAGAACGGCACAGCACGGGAGAGAAAGGCACAGCATGGGAGAGAACGGCAGAGCACGGGAGAGAACGGCAGAGCACGGGAGAGAACGGCAGAGCACGGGAGAGAACGGCACAGCACGGGGGAGAAAGGCACAGCACGGGGAGAACGGCACAGCAAGGGGAGAACGGCACAGCAAGGGGAGAACGTCACAGCACGGGGAGAACGGCACAGCACGGGGGAGAACGGGACAGCACGGGGGAGAACGGCACAGCACGGGTGAGAACGGCACAGCACGGGAGAGAACGGGACCGCACGGGAGAGAACGGCACAGCACGGGAGAGAACGGCACAGCACGGGAGAGTACGGCACAGCACGGGAGAGTACGGCACAGCACAGGACAGAACGGGACAGCACGGGAGAGAACGGGACGGCACGGAAGAGAACGACACAGCACGGGAGAGAACAACACAGCACGGGAGAGAACGGGACAGCACGGGAGTGAACGGCACAGCACGGGAGAGAACGGCACAGCGCGGGAGAGAATGGCACAGCACGGGAGAGAACGGAACAGCGCAGGAGAGAACGGCACAGCACGGGAGAGAACGGGACAGAACGGGAGAGAACTGCACAGCACGGGCGAGAACGGCACAGCACGGGAGAGAACGACACAGCACGGGAGAGAACGGCACAGCACGGGAGAGAACGGTACAGCACGGGGGAGAACGGCAGAGCACGGGAGAGAACGGCAGAGCACGGGAGAGAACGGCACAGCACGGGAGAGTACGGCACAGCACGGGAGAAGACGGCACAGCACGGGAGAAGACGGCAGAGAACGGGAGAGAACGGCAGAGCACGGGAGAGAACGGCAGAGCACGGGAGAGAACGGCAGAGCACGGGAGAGAACGGCACAGCACGGGGGAGAACGGCACAGCACGGGGAGAACGGCACAGCAAGGGGAGAACGGCACAGCAAGGGGAGAACATCACAGCATGGGGAGAACGGCACAGCACGGGGAGAACGGCACAGCATGGGGAGAATGGCACAGCACGGGGGAGAACGGTACTGCACGGGAGAGAACGTCACAGCACGGGAGAGTACGTCACAGCACGGGAGAGTACGGCACAGCACGGGAGAAGACGGCACAGCACGGGAGAGTACGGCACAGCACGGGAGAAGACGGCACAGCACGGGAGAAGACGGCACAGCACGGGAGAGAACGGCACAGCACGGGGGAGAACGGGACAGCACGGGAGAGAACGGCACAGCACGGGAGAGAACAGCAGAGCACGGGAGAGAACGGCACAGCACGGGGAGAACGGCACAGCACGGGGAGAACGGCACAGCACGGGGAGAACGGCACAACAAGGGGAGAACGGCACAGCACGGGGAGAACGGCACAGGACGGGGGAGAACGGGACAGCACGGGGGAGAACGGGACAGCACGGGGGAGAACGGCACAGCACGGGGGAGAACGGGACAGCACGGGGGAGAACGGGACAGCACGGGGGAGAACGGGACAGCACGGGGGAGAACGGGATAGCACGGGGGAGAACGGCACAGCACGGGGGAGAACGGCACAGCGTGGGAGAGAACGGGACATCACGGGGGTGAAGGGCACTGCACGGGAGAGTACGGTTCCGCATGGGAGAGAACGGCACAGCACGGGAGAGAACAACACAGCACGGGAGAGAACGGGACATCACGGGGGTGAAGGGCACAGCACGGGAGAGAACGGGTCCGCATGGGAGAGAATGGCACAGCACGGGAGAGAACAGCACAACACAGGAGAGAACGGCACAGCACGGGGGAGAACGGCAGAGCACGGGAGAGAACGGCAGAGCACGGGTAGAACGGCACAGCACGGGGGAGAACGGAAGAGCACGGGGGAGAACGGCACAGCACGGGAGAGAACGGCAGAGCACGGGGTAGAACGGCACAACACGGGAGAGAACGACACAGCACGGGAGAGAAGTACACAGCACGGTGGAGAACAGCACAGCGCGGGAGAGAACAGCACAGCACGGGAGAGAACGGGACAGCACGGGAGAGAATGGCACGGCACGGAAGAGAACGACACAGCACGGGAGAGAAGAACACAGCACGGGAGAGAACGGGACAGCACGGGAGAGAATGGGACAGCACGGGAGAGAACGGCACAGCACGGCAGAGAACAGCGCTGCATGGGAGACAACGGCACAGCACGGGAGAGAGCGGCGCAGCATGGGAGAGAACGGCACAGCATGGGAGAGAACGGCACAGCACGGGAGAGGACGGCACAGCACGGGAGAGAAGGGGACAGCACGGGAGAGAACGGCACAGCACGGGTGCGAACGGCACAGCATGGGAGAGAACAACACAGCACGGGATAGAACAGCACAGCACGGGAGAGAACGGGACAGCACGGGAGAGAACAACACAGCACGGGAGAGAATGGCACAGCACGGGAGAGAAGGGCACAGCACGGGGGAGAACGGCAAAGCGCGGGAGAGAACGGCACAGCACGGGGGAGAACGGCACAGCACGGGAGAAAACGACACAGCACGGGAGAGAACGGGACAGAACGGGAGAGAACGGAACAGCGCAGGAGAGAACGGCACAGCACGGGAGAGAACGGGACAGAACGGAAGAGAACGGCACAGCACGGCAGAGAATGGAACAGCACGGGCGAGAACGGCACAGCACGGGGGAGAACGGCACAGCACGGGTGAGAACGGAACAGCGCGGGAGAGAACGGGACAGAACGGGAGAGAACGGCACAGCACGGGCGAGAACGGCACAGCACGGGAGTTAACGGAACAGCGCGGGAGAGAACGGCACAGCACGGGAGAGAACGGCACAGCACGGGAGAGAACGGCACAGCACGGGAGAGAACGGCACAGCACGGGAGAGAACGGCACAGCACGGGAGAGAAAGGCACAGCATGGGAGAGAACGGCACAGCACGGGAGAGAACGGCACAGCACGGGAAAGAACGGCACAGCACGGGGGAGAACGGCACAGCACGGGAGAAGACGGCAGAGAACGGGAGAGAACGGCAGAGCACGGGAGAGAACGGCAGAGCACGGGAGAGAACGGCAGAGCACGGGAGAGAACGGCACAGCACGGGGGAGAAAGGCACAGCACGGGGAGAACGGCACAGCAAGGGGAGAACGGCACAGCAAGGGGAGAACGTCACAGCACGGGGAGAACGGCACAGCACGGGGGAGAACGGGACAGCACGGGGGAGAACGGCACAGCACGGGGGAGAACGGCACAGCACGGGAGAGAACGGCACAGCACGGGAGAGTACGTCACAGCACGGGAGAGTACGGCACAGCACGGGAGAGTACGGCACAGCACGAGAGAAGACGGCACAGCACGGGAGAGTACGGCACAGCACGGGAGAAGACGGCACAGCACGGGAGAAGACGGCAGAGCACGGGAGAGAACGGCACAGCACGGGAGAGAACGGCAGAGCACGGGGTAGAACGGCACAGCACGGGAGAGAACGACACAGCACGGGAGAGAAGTACACAGCACGGTGGAGAACAGCACAGCGCGGGAGAGAACAGCACTGCACGGGAGAGAACGGGACAGCACGGGAGAGAACGGCACGGCACGGAAGACAACGACACAGCACGGGAGAGAACAACACAGCACGGGAGAGAACGGGACAGCACGGGAGAGAACGGGACAGCACGGGAGAGAACGGCACAGCACGGCAGAGAACAGCGCTGCACGGGAGACAACGGGACAGCACGGGAGAGAACGGCGCAGCATGGGAGAGAACGGCACAGCATGGGAGAGAACGGCACAGCACGGGAGAGGACGGCACAGCACGGGAGAGAACGGCAGAGCACGGGAGAGAACAGCACAGCACAGGAGAGAACGGGACAGCACGGGGGTGAAGGGCACAGCACGGGAGAGAACGGGTCCGCATGGGAGAGAATGGCACAGCACGGGAGAGAACAGCACAACACAGGAGAGAACGGCACAGCACGGGGGAGAACGGCAGAGCACGGGAGAGAACGGCAGAGCACGGGGGAGAACGGCACAGCACGGGGGAGAACGGAAGAGCACGGGGGAGAACGGCACAGCACGGGAGAGAACGGCAGAGCACGGGGTAGAACGGCACAACACGGGAGAGAACGACACAGCACGGGAGAGAAGTACACAGCACGGTGGAGAACAGCACAGCGCGGGAGAGAACAGCACAGCACGGGAGAGAACGGCACAGCATGGGGAGAATGGCACAGCACGGGGGAGAACGGTACTGCACGGGAGAGAACGTCACAGCACGGGAGAGTACGTCACAGCACGGGAGAGTACGGCACAGCACGGGAGAAGACGGCACAGCACGGGAGAGTACGGCACAGCACGGGAGAAGACGGCGCAGCACGGGAGAAGACGGCAGAGCACGGGGGAGAACGGGACAGCACGGGAGAGAACGGCACAGCACGGGAGAGAACAGCAGAGCACGGGAGAGAACGGCACAGCACGGGGGAGAATGGGACAGCACGGGAGAGAACGGCACAGCACGGGAGAGAACAGCAGAGCACGGGAGAGAACGGCACAGCACGGGGAGAACGGCACAGCACGGGGAGAACGGCACAGCACGGGGAGAACGGCACAACAAGGGGAGAACGGCACAGCACGGGGAGAACGGCACAGGACGGTGGAGAACGGGACAGCACGGGGGAGAACGGGACAGCACGGGGGAGAACGGCACAGCACGGGGGAGAACGGGACAGCACGGGGGAGAACGGGACAGCACGGGGGAGAACGGGACAGCACGGGGGAGAACGGGATAGCACGGGGGAGAATGGCACAGCACGGGGGAGAACGGCACAGCGTGGGAGAGAACGGGACATCACGGGGGTGAAGGGCACAGCCCGGAAGAGAACGGGTCCGCATGGGAGAGAACGGCACAGCACGGGAGAGAACAACACAGCACGGGAGAGAACGGGACATCACGGGGGTGACGGGCACAGCACGGGAGAGAACGGGTCCGCATGGGAGAGAACGGCACAGCACGGGAGAGAACAGCACAGCACAGGAGAGAACGGCACAGCACGGTGGAGAACGGCAGAGCACGGGAGAGAACGGCAGAGCACGGGGGAGAACGGCAGAGCACGGGGGAGAACGGCACAGCACGGGGGAGAACGGAAGAGCACGGGGGAGAACGGCACAGCACGGGGGAGAACGGCACAGCACGGGAGAGAACGGGACAGCACGGGAGAGAATGGGACAGCACGGGAGAGAACGGCACAGCACGGCAGAGAACAGCGCTGCATGGGAGACAACGGCACAGCACGGGAGAGAGCGGCGCAGCATGGGAGAGAACGGCACAGCATGGGAGAGAACGGCACAGCACGGGAGAGGACGGCACAGCACGGGAGAGAAGGGGACAGCACGGGAGAGAACGGCACAGCACGGGTGCGAACGGCACAGCATGGGAGAGAACAACACAGCACGGGATAGAACAGCACAGCACGGGAGAGAACGGGACAGCACGGGAGAGAACAACACAGCACGGGAGAGAATGGCACAGCACGGGAGAGAAGGGCACAGCACGGGGGAGAACGGCAAAGCGCGGGAGAGAACGGCACAGCACGGGGGAGAACGGCACAGCACGGGAGAGAACGACACAGCACGGGAGAGAACGGGACAGAACGGGAGAGAACGGAACAGCGCAGGAGAGAACGGCACAGCACGGGAGAGAACGGGACAGAACGGAAGAGAACGGCACAGCACGGCAGAGAACGGAACAGCACGGGCGAGAACGGCACAGCACGGGGGAGAACGGCACAGCACGGGTGAGAACGGAACAGCACGGGAGAGAACGGGACAGAACGGGAGAGAACGGCACAGCACGGGCGAGAACGGCACAGCACGGGAGTAAACGGAACAGCGCGGGAGAGAACGGCACAGCACGGGAGAGAACGGCACAGCACGGGTGAGAACGGCACAGCACGGGAGAGAACGGCACAGCACGGGAGAGAACGGCACAGCACGGGAGAGAAAGGCACAGCACGGGAGAGAACGGCACAGCACGGGAGAGAACGGCACAGCACGGGAGAGAACGGCACAGCACGGGGGAGAACGGCAGAGCACGGGAGAGAACGGCAGAGCACGGGAGAGAACGGCACCGCACGGGAGAGTACGGCACAGCACGGGAGAAGACGGCACAGCACGGGAGAAGACGGCAGAGAACGGGAGAGAACGGCAGAGCACGGGAGAGAACGGCAGAGCACGGGAGAGAACGGCAGAGCACGGGAGAGAACGGCACAGCACGGGGGAGAAAGGCACAGCACGGGGAGAACGGCACAGCAAGGGGAGAACGGCACAGCAAGGGGAGAACGTCACAGCACGGGGAGAACGGCACAGCACGGGGGAGAACGGGACAGCACGGGGGAGAACGGCACAGCACGGGGGAGAACGGCACAGCACGGGAGAGAACGGCACAGCACGGGAGAGTACGGCACAGCACGGGAGAAGACGGCACAGCACGGGAGAGTACGGCACAGCACGGGAGAAGACGGCACAGCACGGGAGAAGACGGCAGAGCACGGGAGAGAACGGCACAGCACGGGAGAGAACGGCAGAGCACGGGGTAGAACGGCACAGCACGGGAGAGAACGACACAGCACGGGAGAGAAGTACACAGCACGGTGGAGAACAGCACAGCGCGGGAGAGAACAGCACTGCACGGGAGAGAACGGGACAGCACGGGAGAGAACGGCACGGCACGGAAGAGAACGACACAGCACGGGAGAGAACAACACAGCACGGGAGAGAACGGGACAGCACGGGAGAGAACGGGACAGCACGGGAGAGAACGGCACAGCACGGCAGAGAACAGCGCTGCACGGGAGACAACGGGACAGCACGGGAGAGAACGGCGCAGCATGGGAGAGAACGGCACAGCATGGGAGAGAACGGCACAGCACGGGAGAGGACGGCACAGCACGGGAGAGAACGGCAGAGCACGGGAGAGAACAGCACAGCACAGGAGAGAACGGGACAGCACGGGAGAGAACGGGATGGCACGGAAGAGAACGACACAGCACGGGAGAGACCAACACAGCACGGGAGAGAACGGGACAGCACGGGAGAGAACGGCACAGCACGGGAGAGAACGGCGCAGCGCGGGAGAGAATGGCACAGCACGGGAGAGAACGGAACAGCGCAGGAGAGAACGGCACAGCACGGGAGAGAACGGGACAGAACGGGAGAGAACTGCACAGCACAGGCGAGAACGGCACAGCACGGGAGAGAACGGCACAGCACGGGAGAGAACGGCACAGCACGGGAGAGAACGGTACAGCACGGGGGAGAACGGCAGAGCACGGGGGAGAACGGCAGAGCACGGGAGAGAACGGCACAGCACGGGAGAGTACGGCACAGCACGGGAGAAGACGGCACAGCACGGGAGAAGACGGCAGAGAACGGGAGAGAACGGCAGAGCACGGGAGAGAACGGCAGAGCACGGGAGAGAACGGCAGAGCACGGGAGAGAACGGCACAGCACGGGGGAGAACGGCACAGCACGGGGAGAACGGCACAGCAAGGGGAGAACGGCACAGCAAGGGGAGAACATCACAGCACGGGGAGAACGGCACAGCACGGGGAGAACGGCACAGCATGGGGAGAATGGCACAGCACGGGGGAGAACGGTACTGCACGGGAGAGAACGTCACAGCACGGGAGAGTACGTCACAGCACGGGAGAGTACGGCACAGCACGGGAGAAGACGGCACAGCACGGGAGAATACGGCACAGCACGGGAGAAGACGGCGCAGCACGGGGGAGAACGGGACAGCATGGGAGAGAACGGCACAGCACGGGAGAGAACAGCAGAGCACGGGAGAGAACGGCACAGCACGGGGGAGAACGGGACAGCACGGGAGAGAACGGCACAGCACGGGAGAGAACAGCAGAGCACGGGAGAGAACGGCACAGCACGGGGAGAACGGCACAGCACGGGGAGAACGGCACAGCACGGGGAGAACGGCACAACAAGGGGAGAACGGCACAGCACGGGGAGAACGGCACAGGACGGTGGAGAACGGGACAGCACGGGGGAGAACGGGACAGCACGGGGGAGAACGGCACAGCACGGGGGAGAACGGGACAGCACGGGGGAGAACGGGACAGCACGGGGGAGAACGGGACAGCACGGGGGAGAACGGGATAGCACGGGGGAGAACGGCACAGCACGGGGGAGAACGGCACAGCGTGGGAGAGAACGGGACATCACGGGGGTGAAGGGCACAGCCCGGAAGAGAACGGGTCCGCATGGGAGAGAACGGCACAGCACGGGAGAGAACAACACAGCACGGGAGAGAACGGGACATCACGGGGGTGAAGGGCACAGCACGGGAGAGAACGGGTCCGCATGGGAGAGAACGGCACAGCACGGGAGAGAACAGCACAGCACAGGAGAGAACGGCACAGCACGGTGGAGAACGGCAGAGCACGGGAGAGAACGGCAGAGCACGGGGGAGAACGGCAGAGCACGGGGGAGAACGGCACAGCACGGGGGAGAACGGAAGAGCACGGGGGAGAACGGCACAGCACGGGGGAGAACGGCACAGCACAGGGGAGAACGGCACAGCACGGGAGAGAACAGTGCAGCACGGGAGATAACGGCACAGCACGGGAGAGAACGTCAGAGCATGGGGTAGAACAGCACAGCGCGGGAGAGAACAGCACAGCACAGGAGAGAACGGGACAGCACGGGAGAGAACGGCACGGCACGGAAGACAACGACACAGCACGGGAGAGAACAACACAGCACGGGAGAGAACGGGACAGCACGGGAGAGAACGGGACAGCACGGGAGAGAACGGCACAGCACGGCAGAGAACAGCGCTGCACGGGAGACAACGGCACAGCACGGGAGAGAACGGCGCAGCATGGGAGAGAACGGCACAGCATGGGAGAGAACGGCACAGCACGGGAGAGGACGGCACAGCATGGGAGAGAAGGGGACAGCACGGGAGAGAACGGCACAGCACGGGTGCGAACGGCACAGCACGGGAGAGAACAACACAGCACGGGAGAGAACAGCACAGCACGGGAGAGAACGGGACAGCACGGGAGAGAACAACACAGCACGGCAGAGAACGGCACAGCACGGGAGACAAGGGCACAGCACGGGGGAGAACGGCAAAGCGCGGGAGAGAACGGCACAGCACGGGGGACAACGGCACAGCACGGGAGAGAACGACACAGCACGGGAGAGAACGGGACAGAACGGGAGAGAACGGAACAGCGCAGGAGAGAACGGCACAGCACGGGAGAGAACGGGACAGAACGGAAGAGAACGGCACAGCACGGCAGAGAACGGAACAGCACGGGCGAGAACGGCACAGCACGGGGGAGAACGGCACAGCACGGGTGAGAACGGCACAGCACGGGAGAGAACGGCACAGCGCGGGAGAGAACGGCACAGCACGGGAGAGAATGGAACAGCGCAGGAGAGAACGGCACAGCACGGGAGAGAACGGGACAGAACGGGAGAGAACGGCACAGCACGGGCGAGAACGGCACAGCACGGGAGTAAACGGAACAGCGCGGGAGAGAACGGCACAGCACGGGAGAGAACGGCACAGCACGGGAGAGAACGGCACAGCACGGGAGAGAACGGCACAGCACGGGAGAGAACGGCACAGCACGGGAGAGAAAGGCACAGCATGGGAGAGAACGGCACAGCACGGGAGAGAACGGCACAGCACGGGAGAGAACGGCACAGCACGGGGGAGAACGGCAGAGCACGGGAGAGAACGGCAGAGCACGGGAGAGAACGGCACAGCACGGGAGAGTACGGCACAGCACGGGAGAAGACGGCACAGCACGGGAGAAGACGGCACAGAACGGGAGAGAACGGCACAGCACGGGAGAGAACGGAACAGCGCAGGAGAGAACGGCACAGCACGGGAGAGAACGGGACAGAACGGGAGAGAACGGCACAGCACGGGCGAGAACGGCACAGCACGGGAGAGAACGGCACAGAACGGGAGAGAACGGCACAGCACGGGAGAGAACGGCACAGCACGGGAGAGAACGGCACAGCACGGGAGAGAACGGCACAGCACGGGAGAGAACGGCGCAGCATGGGAGAGAACGGCACAGCATGGGAGAGAACGGCACAGCACGGGAGAGAACGGCACAGCACGGGAGAGAACGGCACAGCGCGGGAGAGAACGGCACAGCACGGGAGAGAACGGCGCAGCATGGGAGAGAACGGCACAGCATGGGAGAGAACGGCACAGCACGGGAGAGGACGGCACAGCACGGGAGAGAAGGGGACAGCACGGGAGAGAACGGCACAGCACGGGTGCTAACGGCACAGCACGGGAGAGAACAACACAGCACGGGAGAGAACAGCACAGCACGGGAGAGAACGGCGCAGCATGGGAGAGAACGGCACAGCACGGGAGAGGACGGCACAGCACGGGAGAGGACGGCACAGCACGGGAGAGAAGGGGACAGCACGGGAGAGAACGGCACAGCACGGATGCGAACGGCACAGCACGGGAGAGAACAACATAGCACGGGAGAGAACAGCACAGCACGGGAGAGAACGGGACAGCACGGGAGAGAACAACACAGCACGGGGGAGAATGGCACAGCACGGGAGCGAAGGGCACAGCACGGGAGAGAACGACACAGCACGGGAGAGAACGGAACAGAACGGGAGAGAACGGAACAGCGCAGGAGAGAACGGCACAGCACGGGAGAGAACGGGACAGAACGGAAGAGAACGGCACAGCACGGCAGAGAACGGAACAGCACGGGCGAGAACGGCACAGCACGGGGGAGAACGGCACAGCACGGGTGAGAACGGCACAGCACGGGAGAGAACGGTACAGCGCGGGAGAGAACGGCACAGCACGGGAGAGAACGGAACAGCGCAGGAGAGAACGGCACAGCACGGGAGAGAACGGGACAGAACGGGAGAGAACGGCACAGCACGGGCGAGAACGGCACAGCACGGGAGAGAACGGAACAGCGCCGGAGAGAACGGCACAGCACGGGAGAGAACGGCACAGCACGGGAGAGAACGGCACAGCACGGGAGAGAACGGCACAGCACGGGAGAGAACGGCACAGCACGGGAGAGAACGACACAGCATGGGAGAGAACGGCACAGCATGGGAGAGAATGGCACAGCACGGGAGAGAACGGCACAACACGGGAGAGAACGGCACAGCACGGGTGAGAAGGGACAGCACGGGAGAGAACGGCACAGCACGGGAGAGAATTGCACAGCACGAGAGACAACGGCACAGCACGGAAGAGAACTGCACAGCCCCGGAGAGAATTACACAGCACAGGAGAGAATGGCACAGCACGGGTGAGAACAGCACAGCACGGGGAGAACGGCACAGCACGGGGGAGAACGGCACAGCACGGGGGAAAACGGCACAGCACGGGGGGGAACGGCACAGCACGGGAAAGAACGGCACAGCACGGGAGAGAGTGGCACAGCACGAGAGAGAACAGCACAGCAAGGGAGAGAACGGCACAGCACGGGAGAGAATGGGACAGCACGGGAGAGAACGGGACAGCACGGGAGAGAACAGCACAGCACGGCAGAGAACAACACAGCACGGGAGAGAACGGCACAGCACGGGAGAGAATTGCACAGCTCGGGAGAGAACGGCACAGCATGGGAGAGAACGGGACAGCACGGGCGAGAACGGCACAGCACGGGAGAGAACGGCACAGCACGGGTGAGAATGGCACAGCACGGGTGAGAACGGCACAGCACTGAAAACAATTGCACAGCACGGGAGAGAATGGCACAGCACAGGAGAGAATGGCACAGCACGGGAGAGAACTGCACAGAAGAGAATGGGACAGCACGGGAGAGAACGGCACAGCACGGGAGAGAATTGCACAGCACGGGAGAGAACGGCACAGCACGGGGGAGAACAACACAGTACGGGAGAGAACGGCACAGCACGGGAGAGAACGGCACAGCACGGGAGAGAATTGCACAGCACAGGAGAGAATGGCACAGCTCAGGAGAGAACGGCACAGTACGGGTGAGAACGGCACAGCATGGGTGAGAACGACACAGCACGGGGGAGAACGGGACAGCACGAGGGAGAACGGGATAGCACGGGAGAGAACGGCACAGCGCGGGAGAGACGGCACAGCACGGGAGAGAAGGGCACAGCACGGGTGAGAAAGGCACAGCACGGGGGCGAACGGCACAGCACGGGAGACAGCGACACAGCACGGGAGAGAACGATGCAGCACGGGAGAGAACGGCACAGCACGGGAGAGAATGGCACAGCACAGGAGAGAGCAGCACAGTGCGGGAGAGAACGGTGCAGCACGGGAGAGAACGGTACAGCATGGGAGAGAATGGCACAGCGAAGGGGAGAACGGCACAGCACGGGAGAGAAGGGCACAGCGCGGGAGAGCACGGCACAGAACGAGGGAAAACGGCACAGCACGAGGGAGAACGGCACGGCACGGGGGAGAACGGGACAGCACGGGGGAGAATGGGACAGCACAGGAGAGAACAGCACAGCACGGGAGGGAACGGCACAGCACGGGAGAGAACGGCACAGCACGGGAGAGAACGGTACAGCATGGGAGAGAACGGCACATCACGGGAGAGAATTGCACAGCACGGGAGAGAATTGCACAGCACGGGAGAGAATTGCACAGCACGGGAGAGAATTGCACAGCACGGGAGAGAACGGCACAGCACGGGAAAGAACGGCACAGCACGGGAGAGAACGGCACAGCACGGGAAAGAACGGCACAGCACGAGAGACAACGGCACAGCACGGAAGAGAACTGCACAGCCCCGGAGAGAATTACACAGCACAGGAGAGAATGGCACAGCACGGGTGAGAACGGCACAGCACGGGTAAGAACGGCACAGCACGGGTGAGAACGGAACAGCACGGGTGAGAACGGCACAGCACGGGTGAGAACGGCACAGAACGGGAGGCAACGGCGCAGGACAGGGGAGAACGGGACAGCACGGGAGAGAACGGCACAGCACGGGAGAGAATGGCACAGCACAGGAGAGAGCAGCACAGTGCGGGAGAGAACGGCACAGCACGGGAGACAATGGCACAGTACGGGAGAGAGCGACGCAGCACGGGAGAGAACGATGCAGCACGGAAGAGAACGGCACAGCCCCGGAGAGAATTACACAGCACAGGAGAGAATGGCACAGCACGGGGGAGAACGGCACAGCACGGGAGAGAACGGGACAGCACGGGAGAGAACGGCACAGCACGGCAGAGAACGGCACAGCACGGCAGAGAACGGCACAGCAGGGGAGAGAACGGCACAGCACGGGAGAGAACGGCACAGCACGGGAGAGAACGGCACAGCACGGGAAAGAACGGCACAGCACGGGAGAGAATGAGACAGCACGGGAGAGAACGGCACAGCACGGGAGACAACGGCACAGCACGGGAGAGAACGGCACAGCACGGCAGAGTACAACACAGCACGGGAGAGAACGGCACAGCACGGGAGAGAATTGCACAGCTCGGGAGAGAACGGCACAGCATGGGAGAGAATTGCACAGCACGGGAGGGAACGGGACAGCACGGGAGAGAACGGCACAGCACGGGAGAGAATTGCACAGCACGGGAGGGAACGGGACAGCACGGGAGAGAACAACACAGCACGGGAGAGAACAACACAGCACGGGAGAGAACGGCACAGCAGGGGGGAGAACGGCACAGCACGGGGGAGAACGGCACAGCACGGGGGAGAACGGCACAGCACGGGGGAGAACGGCACAGCACGGCAGAGTACAACACAGCACGGGAGAGAACGGCACAGCACGGGAGAGAATTGCACAGCTCGGGAGAGAACGGCACAGCACTGGAGAGAACGGGACAGCGCGGGAGAGAACGGCACAGCACGGGAGAGAATTGCACAGCACGGGAGGGAACGGGACAGCACGGGAGAGAACAACACAGCACGGGAGAGAACAACACAGCACGGGAGAGAACGGCACAGCAGGGGGGAGAACGGCACAGCACGGGGGAGAACGGCACAGCACGGGGGAGAACGGCACAGCACGGGGGAGAACGGCACAGCACGGGGGAGAACGGCACAGCACGGGGGAGAACGGCACAGCACGGGGGAAAACGGCACAGCACGGGGGGGAAAGGGACAGCACGGGAAAGAACGGCACAGCACGGGAGAGAGTGGCACAGCACGAGAGAGAACGGCACAGCAAGGGAGAGAACGGCACAGCACGGGAGAGAATGGGACAGCACGGGAGAGAACGGGACAGCACGGGAGAGAACAGCACAGCACGGCAGAGAACAGCACAGCACGGGAGAGAACGGCACAGCACGGGAGAGAATTGCACAGCTCGGGAGAGAACGGCACAGCACGGGAGAGAACGGGACAGCACGGGAGAGAACGGCACAGCACGGGAGAGAACGGCACAGCACGGGTGAGAATGGCACAGCACGGGTGAGAACGGCACAGCACTGAAAAGAATTGCACAGCACGGGAGAGAATGGCACAGCACAGGAGAGAATGGCACAGCACGGGAGAGAACTGCACAGAAGAGAATGGGACAGCACGGGAGAGAACGGCACAGCACGGGAGAGAATTGCACAGCACGGGAGAGAACGGCACAGCACGGGGGAGAACAACACAGTACGGGAGAGAACGGCACAGCACGGGAGAGAACGGCACAGCACGGGAGAGAACTGCACAGCACAGGAGAGAATGGCACAGCTCAGGAGAGAACAGCACAGCACGGGAGAGAACGGGAAAGCACGGGAGAGAACAACACAGCACGGGAGAGAACGGCACAGTACGGGTGAGAACGGCACAGCATGGGTGAGAACGACACAGCACGGGGGAGAACGGGACAGCACGAGGGAGAACGGGATAGCACGGGAGAGAACGGCACAGCGCGGGAGAGACGGCACAGCACGGGAGAGAAGGGCACAGCACGGGTGAGAAAGGCACAGCACGGGGGCGAACGGCACAGCACGGGAGAGAGCGACACAGCACGGGAGAGAACGATGCAGCACGGGGGAGAACGGGACAGCACGAGGGAGAACGGGATAGCACGGGAGAGTACGGCATAGCGCGGGAGAGACGGAACAGCACGGGAGAGAAGGGCACAGCACGGGAGAGAACGGGACAGCACGGGAGAGAACGGCACAGCACGGCAGAGAACGGCACAGCACGGCAGAGAACGGCACAGCACGGGAGAGAACGGCACAGCACGGGAGAGAACGACACAGCACGGGAGAGAACGGCACAGCACGGGAGAGAACGGGACAGCATGGGAGAGAACAGCACGGCACGGGAGAGAACAGCTCAGCACGGGAGAGAACGGCACAGCACGGGAGAGAATGGAACAGCACGGGAGAGAATGGAACAGCACGGGAGAGAACGTCACAGCACGGGAGAGAACGTCACAGCACGGGAGAGAACGTCACAGCACGGGAGACAACAGCACAGCACGGGAGAGAACGGCACAGCACGGGAGAGAACGGCACAGCACGGGAGAGAACGGCACAGCACGGGAGAGAACAGCACAGCACGGGAGAGAATTGCACAGCTCGGGTGAGAATGGCACAGCACGGGAGAGAACGGCACAGCACGGGAGAGAACGGCACAGCACGGGAGAGAACGGCACAGCACGGGAGAGAACGGCACAGCACGGGAGAGAACGGGACAGCACGGGAGAGAACAGCACAGCACGGGAGAGAACAGCACAGCACGGGAGAGAACAGCACAGCACGGGAGAGAACGGCACAGCACGGGAGAGAATGGAACAGCACGGGAGAGAATGGAACAGCACGGGAGAGAACGTCACAGCACGGGAGAGAACGTCACAGCACGGGAGAGAACGTCACAGCACGGGAGACAACGGCACAGCACGGGAGAGAACGGCACAGCACGGGAGAGAACGGCACAGCACGGGAGAGAACGGCACAGTACGGGAGAAAATGGCACAGCACGGGAGAGAACGGGACAGCACGGGAAAGAACGGCACAGCACGGGAGAGAACAACACAGCACGGGAGAGAACAGCACAGCACGGGAGAGAATTGCACAGCTCGGGTGAGAACGGCACAGCACGGGAGAGAATGGCACAGCACGGAGAGAACGGCACAGCACGGGAGAGAACGGCACAGCACGGGAGAGAACGGCACAGCGCAGGAGAGAATGGCACAGCGCGGGAGAGAATGGCACAGCACGAGAGACAACGGCACAGCACGGAAGAGAACTGCACAGCCCGGGAGAGAATTACACAGCACAGGAGAGAATGGCACAGCACGGGTGAGAACGGCACAGCACGGGTAAGAACGGCACAGCACGGGTGAGAACGGAACAGCACGGGTGAGAACGGCACAGCACGGGTGAGAACAGCACTGCACGGGAGAGAACGGCACAGAACGGGAGGCAACGGCGCAGGACGGGGGAGAACGGGACAGCACGGGAGAGAACGGCTCAGCACGGGTGAGAACGGCTCAGCACGGGTGAGAACAATACAGCACCGGAGAGAACGGCACAGCACGGGAGGGAAGGGCACAACACGGGAGAGAACGGCACAGCACGGGAGGGAAGGGCACAACACGGGAGAGAACGGCACAGCACGGGAGAGAATTGCACAGCACGGGAGAGAACGGCACAGCACGGGAGAGAACGGCAGAGCACGGGGGAGAACGGCACAGCACGGGGGAGAACGGCACAGCACGGGGGAGAATGGCACAGCACGGGGGAGAACGGCACAGCACGGGGGGGAACGGCACAGCACGGGGGAGAACAGCACAGCACGGGAGAGAATGGCACAGCACAGGAGAGAACAGCACAGCACGGGACACAACGGCACAGCACGGGAGAGAGCAGCACAGTGCGGGAGAGAACGGTACAGCACGGAAGAGAAGGGAACAGCACGGGACAGAACGGCACAGCGCGGGAGGGACAGCACAGCACGGGAGAGAACGGCACAGCACGGGAGAGAACGGCACAGCACGGGAGAGAACGGCACAGCACGGGAGAGAACGGCACAGCACGGGAGAGAATGGCACAGCACGGGAGAGAACGGCACAGCACGGGAGAGAGCAGCACAGTGCGGGAGAGAACGGTACAGCACGGGAGAGAACGGCACAGCACGGGAGAGAACGGAACAGCACGGTAGAGAACGGAACAGCACGGGAGAGAACGGCACAGCACGGGAGAGAACGGCACAGCACGGGAGAGAACGGAACAGCACGGGAGAGAACTGCACAGCACAGGAGAGAATGGCACAGCACGGGAGAGAACGGCACAGCACGGGAGAGAACGGCACAGCACGGGAGAGAATGGCACAGCACGGGAGAGAATTGCACAGCATGGGAGAGAACGATGCAGCACGGATGAGAACGGCACAGCCCCGGAGAGAATTACACAGCACAGGAGAGAATGGCACAGCACGGGGGAGAACGGCACAGCACGGGGGAGAACGGCGCAGCATGGGAGAGAACGGCACAAAACGGGAGGCAACGGCGCAGGACGGGGGAGAACAGGACAGCACGGGAGAGAACGGCTCAGCACGGGAGAGAACGGCACAGCACGGGAGACAACGGCACAGCACGGGAGAGAATGGCACAGCATGGGAGAGAATGGCACAGTGTACGAGAGAAGGGCACAGCACGGGAGAGCACGGCACAGAACGTGGGAGAACGGCACAGAACGAGGGAGAACGGCACAGCACGGGGGAGTACGGGACAGCACGGGGGAGAACGGGACAGCACAGGAGAGAACAGCACAGCACGGGAGAGAACGGCACAGCACGGGAAAGAACGGCACAGCACGGGAGAGAACGGCACAGCACGGAAGAGAACTGCACAGCCCCGGAGAGAATTACACAGTACAGGAGAGAATGGCACAGCACGGCTGAGAACGGCACAGCACGGGTGAGAACGGCACAGCACGGGTGAGAACGGCACAGCACGGGTGAGAACGGCATAGCACGGGAGAGAACGGCTCAGCACGGGAGAGAACGGCTCAGCACGGGTGAGAACAATACAGCACAGGAGGAAACGGCACAGCACGGGAGGGAAGGGCACAACACGGGAGAGATCGGCACAGCACGGGAGAGAATTGCACAGCACGGGGGAGAACGGCACAGCACGGGGGAGAACGGCACAGCACGGGGGAGAACGGCACAGCACGGGAGAGAATGGCACAGCACGGGGGAGAACGGCACAGCACGGGGGAGAACGGCACAGCACGGGGGAGAACGGCACAGCACGGGAGAGAGTGGCACAGCACGGGAGAGAACGGCACAGCAAGGGAGAGAACGGGACAGCACGGGAGAGAACGGCACAGCACGGCAGAGCACAACACAGCACGGGAGAGAACAGCACAGCACGGGAGAGAATTGCACAGCTCGGGAGAGAACGGCACAGCACGGGAGAGAACGGGACAGCACGGGAGAGAACGGCACAGCACGGGAGAGAACGGCACAGTACGGGAGAGAATTGCACAGCACGGGAGAGAATGGCACAGCACAGGAGAGAATGGCACAGCACGGAGAGAACGGCACAGCATGGGAGAGAACGGCACAGCACGGGAGAGAACGGCACAGCACAGGAGAGAATGGCACAGCACGGGTGAGAACGGCACAGCACGGGTGAGAACGGCACAGCACGGGTGAGAACGGCACAGCACGGGAGAGAACGGCACAGAACGGGAGGCAACGGCGCAGGACGGGGGAGAACGGCACAGCATGGGAGAGAATGGCACAGCGCTGGAGAGAATGGCACAGCACGGGAGAGAACAACACAGCACGGGAGAGAACAGCACAGCACGGGAGAGAACGGGACAGAACGGGAGAGAACGGCACAGCACGGGAGAGAATGGCACAGCACGGGAGAGAATGGCACAGCATGGGAGAGAACAACACAGCACGGGAGAGAATTGCACAGCACTGGAGAGAACGATGCAGCACGGAAGAGAACGGAACAGCACGGGACAGAACGGCACAGCGCGGGAGAGAACCGCACAGCATGGGAGAGAATGGCACAGCACGGGAGAGAAAGGCTCAGCGCGGGAGAGCACGGCACAGAACGAGGGAGGACGGCACAGCACGGGGGAGAACGGGACAGCACGGGGGAGAACGGCACAGCACGGGAGAGAACGGGACAGAACGGGAGAGAACGGCACAGCACGGGAGAGAACGGCACAGCACAGGAGAGAACGGCACAGCACGGGAGAGAATGGCACAGCACGGGAGAGAATGGCACAGCACGGGAGAGAACAACACAGCACGGGAGAGAACAGCACAGCACGGGAGAGAACGGGACAGAACGGGAGAGAACGGCACAGCACGGGAGAGAATGGCACAGCACGGGAGAGAATGGCACAGCATGGGAGAGAACAACACAGCACGGGAGAGAATTGCACAGCACTGGAGAGAACGATGCAGCACGGAAGAGAACGGAACAGCACGGGACAGAACGGCACAGCGCGGGAGAGAACCGCACAGCATGGGAGAGAATGGCACAGCACGGGAGAGAATTGCACAGCACAGGAGAGAACGATGCAGCACGGAAGAGAACGGCAAGCCCCGGAGAGAATAACACAGCACATGAGAGAATGGCACAGCACGGGTGAGAACGGCACAGCACGGGGGAGAACGGCGCAGCATGGGAGAGAACAGCACAGGACGGGAGGCAACGGCGCAGGACGGGGGAGAACGGGACAGCACGGGAGAGAACGGCTCAACACGGGAGAGAACGGGACAGCACAGGAGAGAACAGCACAGCACGAGAGGGAACGGCACAGCACGGGAGAGAACGGCACAGCACGGGAGAGAACAGTACAGCACGGGAGAGAACGGTACAGCATGGGAGAGAACGGCACAGCATGGGAGAGAATTGCACAGCACGGGAGAGAATTGCACAGCACGGGAGAGAACGGCACAGGACGGGAGAGAACGGCACAGCACGGGAGAGAACGGTACAGCACAGGAGAGAACGGCACAGCACGGGAGAGAACGGCACAGCACGGGAGAGAATTGCACAGCACGGGAGAGAACGGCACAGAATGGGAGGCAACGGCGCAGGACGGGGGAGAACGGCACAGCACGGGAGAGAATGGCACAACGCGGGACAGAATGGCACAGCGCGGGAGAGAAGGGCACAGTGCGGGAGAGCACGGCACAGAACGAGGGAGAACGGCACAGCATGGGGGAGAACGGGACAGCACAGGAGAGAACGGCACAGCACGGGAGGGAATGGCACAGCATGGGAGAGAACGGCACAGCACGGGAGAGAACGGCACAGCACGGGAGGGAACGGCACAGCACGGGAGAGAACGGCACAGCACGGGAGAGAACGGTACAGCATGGGAGAGAACGGCACAGCACGGGAGAGAATTGCACAACGCTGGAGAGAATTGCACAGCACGGGAGAGAACGGCACAGCACGGGAGTGAACGGCACAGCACGGGAAAGAACGGCACAGCACGGGAGTGAATTGCACAGCACGAGAGACAACGGCACAGCACGGGAGAGAATGGCACAGCACGGGAGAGAATGGCACAGCGAAGGAGAGAAGGGCACAGCGCGGGAGAGAAGGGCACAGCGCGGGAGAGCACGGCACAGAACGAGGGAAAACGGCACAGAACGAGGGAGAACGGCACGGCACGGGGAGAACGGGACAGCACGGGGGAGAATGAGACAGCACAGGAGAGAACAGCACAGCTCGGGAGAGAATGGCACAGCACAGGAGAGAACGGGACAGCACGGGAGAGAACGGCACAGCACGGGAGAGAACAGCACAGTACGGGAGAGAATTGCACAGAACGGGAGAGAATGGCACAGCACAGGAGAGAACAGCACAGCACGGGAGAGAACGGCACAGAGCGGGAGAGTAGGGCTCAGCGCGGGAGAGAAAGGCTCAGCGCGGGAGAGAAGGGCTCAGCGCGGGAGAGCACGGCACAGAACGAGGGAGAACGGCACAGCACGGGGGAGAACGGGACAGCACGGGGGAGAACGGCACAGCACGGGAGAGAACGGGACAGAACGGGAGAGAACGGCACAGCACGGGAGAGAACGGCACAGCACGGGAGAGAACGGCACAGCACGGGAGAGAATGGCACAGCACGGGAGAGAACGGCACAGCACGGGAGAGAACGGCACAGCACGGGAGAGAATGGCACAGCACGGGAGAGAATGGCACAGCACGGGAGAGAACAACACAGCACGGGAGAGAACAGCACAGCACGGGAGAGAATGGGACAGAACGGGAGAGAACGGCACAGCACGGGAGAGAATGGCACAGCACGGGAGAGAATGGCACAGCACGGGAGAGAACAACACAGCACGGGAGAGAATTGCACAGCACTGGAGAGAACGATGCAGCACGGAAGAGAACGGAACAGCACGGGACAGAACGGCACAGCGCGGGAGAGAACCGCACAGCATGGGAGAAAATGGCACAGCACGGGAGAGAATTGCACAGCACAGGAGAGAACGATGCAGCACGGAAGAGAACGGCAAGCCCCGGAGAGAATAACACAGCACATGAGAGAATGGCACAGCACGGGAGAGAATGGCACAGCGAAGGAGAGAAAGGCACAGCGCGGGAGAGAAGGGCACAGCGCGGGAGAGCACGGCACAGAACGAGGGAAAACGGCACAGAACGAGGGAGAACGGCACGGCACGGGGGAGAACGGGGCAGCACGGGGGAGAATGGGACAGCACAGGAGAGAACAGCATAGCACGGGAGGGAACGGCACAGCACGGGAGAGAACGGCACAGCACGGGAGAGAACGGTACAGCACGAGAGACAACGGCACAGCACGGAAGAGAACTGCACAGCCCCGGAGAGAATTACACAGCACAGGAGAGAGTGGCACAGCACGGGTGAGAACGGCACAGCACGGGTGAGAACGGCACAGCACGGGTGAGAACGGCACAGCACGGGTGAGAACGGCACAGCACGGGCGAGAACGGCACAGAACGGGAGGCAACGGCGCAGGACGGGGGAGAACGGGACAGCTCGGGAGAGAACGGCACAGCACGGGAGAGAACGGCACAGTACGGGAGAGAATTGCACAGCACGGGAGAGAATGGCACAGCACAGGAGAGAATGGCACAGCACGGAGAGAACGGCACAGCATGGGAGAGAACGGCACAGCACGGGAGAGAACGGCACAGCACAGGAGAGAATGGCACAGCACGGGTGAGAACGGCACAGCACGGGTGAGAACGGCACAGCACGGGTGAGAACGGCACAGCACGGGAGAGAACGGCACAGAACGGGAGGCAACGGCGCAGGACGGGGGAGAACGGCACAGCATGGGAGAGAATGGCACAGCGCTGGAGAGAATGGCACAGCACGGGAGAGAACAACACAGCACGGGAGAGAACAGCACAGCACGGGAGAGAACGGGACAGAACGGGAGAGAACGGCACAGCACGGGAGAGAATGGCACAGCACGGGAGAGAATGGCACAGCATGGGAGAGAACAACACAGCACGGGAGAGAATTGCACAGCACTGGAGAGAACGATGCAGCACGGAAGAGAACGGAACAGCACGGGACAGAACGGCACAGCGCGGGAGAGAACCGCACAGCATGGGAGAGAATGGCACAGCACGGGAGAGAAAGGCTCAGCGCGGGAGAGCACGGCACAGAACGAGGGAGGACGGCACAGCACGGGGGAGAACGGGACAGCACGGGGGAGAACGGCACAGCACGGGAGAGAACGGGACAGAACGGGAGAGAACGGCACAGCACGGGAGAGAACGGCACAGCACAGGAGAGAACGGCACAGCACGGGAGAGAATGGCACAGCACGGGAGAGAATGGCACAGCACGGGAGAGAACAACACAGCACGGGAGAGAACAGCACAGCACGGGAGAGAACGGGACAGAACGGGAGAGAACGGCACAGCACGGGAGAGAATGGCACAGCACGGGAGAGAATGGCACAGCATGGGAGAGAACAACACAGCACGGGAGAGAATTGCACAGCACTGGAGAGAACGATGCAGCACGGAAGAGAACGGAACAGCACGGGACAGAACGGCACAGCGCGGGAGAGAACCGCACAGCATGGGAGAGAATGGCACAGCACGGGAGAGAATTGCACAGCACAGGAGAGAACGATGCAGCACGGAAGAGAACGGCAAGCCCCGGAGAGAATAACACAGCACATGAGAGAATGGCACAGCACGGGTGAGAACGGCACAGCACGGGGGAGAACGGCGCAGCATGGGAGAGAACAGCACAGGACGGGAGGCAACGGCGCAGGACGGGGGAGAACGGGACAGCACGGGAGAGAACGGCTCAACACGGGAGAGAACGGGACAGCACAGGAGAGAACAGCACAGCACGAGAGGGAACGGCACAGCACGGGAGAGAACGGCACAGCACGGGAGAGAACGGTACAGCACGGGAGAGAACGGTACAGCATGGGAGAGAACGGCACAGCATGGGAGAGAATTGCACAGCACGGGAGAGAATTGCACAGCACGGGAGAGAACGGCACAGGACGGGAGAGAACGGCACAGCACGGGAGAGAACGGTACAGCACAGGAGAGAACGGCACAGCACGGGAGAGAACGGCACAGCACGGGAGAGAATTGCACAGCACGGGAGAGAACGGCACAGAATGGGAGGCAACGGCGCAGGACGGGGGAGAACGGCACAGCACGGGAGAGAATGGCACAACGCGGGACAGAATGGCACAGCGCGGGAGAGAAGGGCACAGTGCGGGAGAGCACGGCACAGAACGAGGGAGAACGGCACAGCATGGGGGAGAACGGGACAGCACAGGAGAGAACGGCACAGCACGGGAGGGAATGGCACAGCATGGGAGAGAACGGCACAGCACGGGAGAGAACGGCACAGCACGGGAGGGAACGGCACAGCACGGGAGAGAACGGCACAGCACGGGAGAGAACGGTACAGCATGGGAGAGAACGGCACAGCACGGGAGAGAATTGCACAACGCTGGAGAGAATTGCACAGCACGGGAGAGAACGGCACAGCACGGGAGTGAACGGCACAGCACGGGAAAGAACGGCACAGCACGGGAGTGAATTGCACAGCACGAGAGACAACGGCACAGCACGGGAGAGAATGGCACAGCACGGGAGAGAATGGCACAGCGAAGGAGAGAAGGGCACAGCGCGGGAGAGAAGGGCACAGCGCGGGAGAGCACGGCACAGAACGAGGGAAAACGGCACAGAACGAGGGAGAACGGCACGGCACGGGGAGAACGGGACAGCACGGGGGAGAATGAGACAGCACAGGAGAGAACAGCACAGCTCGGGAGAGAATGGCACAGCACAGGAGAGAACGGGACAGCACGGGAGAGAACGGCACAGCACGGGAGAGAACAGCACAGTACGGGAGAGAATTGCACAGAACGGGAGAGAATGGCACAGCACAGGAGAGAACAGCACAGCACGGGAGAGAACGGCACAGAGCGGGAGAGTAGGGCTCAGCGCGGGAGAGAAAGGCTCAGCGCGGGAGAGAAGGGCTCAGCGCGGGAGAGCACGGCACAGAACGAGGGAGAACGGCACAGCACGGGGGAGAACGGGACAGCACGGGGGAGAACGGCACAGCACGGGAGAGAACGGGACAGAACGGGAGAGAACGGCACAGCACGGGAGAGAACGGCACAGCACGGGAGAGAACGGCACAGCACGGGAGAGAATGGCACAGCACGGGAGAGAACGGCACAGCACGGGAGAGAACGGCACAGCACGGGAGAGAATGGCACAGCACGGGAGAGAATGGCACAGCACGGGAGAGAACAACACAGCACGGGAGAGAACAGCACAGCACGGGAGAGAATGGGACAGAACGGGAGAGAACGGCACAGCACGGGAGAGAATGGCACAGCACGGGAGAGAATGGCACAGCACGGGAGAGAACAACACAGCACGGGAGAGAATTGCACAGCACTGGAGAGAACGATGCAGCACGGAAGAGAACGGAACAGCACGGGACAGAACGGCACAGCGCGGGAGAGAACCGCACAGCATGGGAGAAAATGGCACAGCACGGGAGAGAATTGCACAGCACAGGAGAGAACGATGCAGCACGGAAGAGAACGGCAAGCCCCGGAGAGAATAACACAGCACATGAGAGAATGGCACAGCACGGGAGAGAATGGCACAGCGAAGGAGAGAAAGGCACAGCGCGGGAGAGAAGGGCACAGCGCGGGAGAGCACGGCACAGAACGAGGGAAAACGGCACAGAACGAGGGAGAACGGCACGGCACGGGGGAGAACGGGGCAGCACGGGGGAGAATGGGACAGCACAGGAGAGAACAGCATAGCACGGGAGGGAACGGCACAGCACGGGAGAGAACGGCACAGCACGGGAGAGAACGGTACAGCACGAGAGACAACGGCACAGCACGGAAGAGAACTGCACAGCCCCGGAGAGAATTACACAGCACAGGAGAGAGTGGCACAGCACGGGTGAGAACGGCACAGCACGGGTGAGAACGGCACAGCACGGGTGAGAACGGCACAGCACGGGTGAGAACGGCACAGCACGGGCGAGAACGGCACAGAACGGGAGGCAACGGCGCAGGACGGGGGAGAACGGGACAGCTCGGGAGAGAACGGCTCAGCACGGGTGAGAACAATACAGCACCGGAGAGAACGGCACAGCACGGGAGGGAAGGGCACAGCACGGGAGAGAACGGCACAGCAAGGGAGAGAATTGCACAGCACGGGAGAGAACGGGACAGCACGGGAGAGAACAACACAGCACGGGAGAGAACGGCACAGCACGGGAGAGAACGGCAGAGCACAGGGGAGAACGGCACAGCACGGGGGAGAACGGCACAGCACGGGGGAGAACGGCACAGCACGGGGGAGAACGGCACAGCACGGGGGAGAACGGCACAGCACGGGGAAGAACGGCACAGCACGGGAAAGAACGGCACAGCACGGGAGAGAATGAGACAGCACGGGAGAGAACGGCACAGCACGGGAGACAACGGGACAGCACTGGAGAGAACGGCACAGCACGGCAGAGAACAACACAGCACGGGAGAGAACGGCACAGCACGGGAGAGAATTGCACAGCTCGGGAGAGAACGGCACAGCACTGGAGAGAACGGGACAGCGCGGGAGAGAACGGCACAGCACGGGAGAGAACAACACAGCACGGGAGAGAACAACACAGCACGGGAGAGAACGGCACAGTACGGGTGAGAACGGCACAGCATGGGTGAGATGGACACAGCACGGGGGAGAACGGGACAGCACGAGGGAGAACGGGATAGCACGGGAGAGAACGGCACAGCGCGGGAGAGACGGCACAGCACGGGAGAGAAGGGCACAGCACGGGTGAGAAAGGCACAGCACGGGGGCGAACGGCACAGCACGGGAGAGAATGGCACAGCACAGGAGAGAGCAGCACAGTGCGGGAGAGAGCAGCACAGTGCGGGAGAGAACAGCACAGCACGGGAGACAATGGCACAGCAAGGGAGAGAGCGACGCAGCACGGGAGAGAACGATGCAGCACGGAAGAGAACGGCACAGCCCCGGAGAGAATTACACAGCACAGGAGAGAATGGCACAGCACGGGGGAGAACGGCACAGCACGGGAGAGAACGGGACAGCACGGGAGAGAACGGCACAGCACGGCAGAGAACGGCACAGAACGGCAGAGAACGGCACAGCACGGGAGAGAACGGCACAGCACGGGAGAGAACGGGTCAGTACGGGAGAGAACAGAACAGCACGGGAGAGAACAGCACAGCACGGGAGAGAACAGCACAGCACGGGAGAGAACGGCACAGCACGGGAGAGAACGTCACAGCACGGGAGACAACGGCACAGCACGGGAGAGAACGGCACAGCACGGGAGAGAACGGTACAGCACGGGAGAGAACGGTACAGCATGGGAGAGAACGGCACAGCATGGGAGAGAATTGCACAGCACGGGAGAGAATTGCACAGCACGGGAGAGAACGGCACAGGACGGGAGAGAACGGCACAGCACGGGAGAGAACGGTACAGCACAGGAGAGAACGGCACAGCACGGGAGAGAACGGCACAGCACGGGAGAGAATTGCACAGCACGGGAGAGAACGGCACAGAATGGGAGGCAACGGCGCAGGACGGGGGAGAACGGCACAGCACGGGAGAGAATGGCACAACGCGGGACAGAATGGCACAGCGCGGGAGAGAAGGGCACAGTGCGGGAGAGCACGGCACAGAACGAGGGAGAACGGCACAGCATGGGGGAGAACGGGACAGCACAGGAGAGAACGGCACAGCACGGGAGGGAATGGCACAGCATGGGAGAGAACGGCACAGCACGGGAGAGAACGGCACAGCACGGGAGGGAACGGCACAGCACGGGAGAGAACGGCACAGCACGGGAGAGAACGGTACAGCATGGGAGAGAACGGCACAGCACGGGAGAGAATTGCACAACGCTGGAGAGAATTGCACAGCACGGGAGAGAACGGCACAGCACGGGAGTGAACGGCACAGCACGGGAAAGAACGGCACAGCACGGGAGTGAATTGCACAGCACGAGAGACAACGGCACAGCACGGGAGAGAATGGCACAGCACGGGAGAGAATGGCACAGCGAAGGAGAGAAGGGCACAGCGCGGGAGAGAAGGGCACAGTGCGGGAGAGCACGGCACAGAACGAGGGAAAACGGCACAGAACGAGGGAGAACGGCACGGCACGGGGAGAACGGGACAGCACGAGGGAGAATGAGACAGCACAGGAGAGAACAGCACAGCTCGGGAGAGAACGGCACAGCACAGGAGAGAACGGGACAGCACGGGAGAGAACGGCACAGCACGGGAGAGAACAGCACAGTACGGGAGAGAATTGCACAGAACGGGAGAGAATGGCACAGCACAGGAGAGAACAGCACAGCACGGGAGAGAACGGCACAGAGCGGGAGAGTAGGGCTCAGCGCGGGAGAGAAAGGCTCAGCGCGGGAGAGAAGGGCTCAGCGCGGGAGAGCACGGCACAGAACGAGGGAGAACGGCACAGCACGGGGGAGAACGGGACAGCACGGGGGAGAACGGCACAGCACGGGAGAGAACGGGACAGAACGGGAGAGAACGGCACAGCACGGGAGAGAACGGCACAGCACGGGAGAGAACGGCACAGCACGGGAGAGAATGGCACAGCACGGGAGAGAACGGCACAGCACGGGAGAGAACGGCACAGCACGGGAGAGAATGGCACAGCACGGGAGAGAATGGCACAGCACGGGAGAGAACAACACAGCACGGGAGAGAACAGCACAGCACGGGAGAGAATGGGACAGAACGGGAGAGAACGGCACAGCACGGGAGAGAATGGCACAGCACGGGAGAGAATGGCACAGCACGGGAGAGAACAACACAGCACGGGAGAGAATTGCACAGCACTGGAGAGAACGATGCAGCACGGAAGAGAACGGAACAGCACGGGACAGAACGGCACAGCGCGGGAGAGAACCGCACAGCATGGGAGAGAATGGCACAGCACGGGAGAGAATTGCACAGCACAGGAGAGAACGATGCAGCACGGAAGAGAACGGCAAGCCCCGGAGAGAATAACACAGCACATGAGAGAATGGCACAGCACGGGAGAGAATGGCACAGCGAAGGAGAGAAAGGCACAGCGCGGGAGAGAAGGGCACAGCGCGGGTGAGCACGGCACAGAACGAGGGAAAACGGCACAGAACGAGGGAGAACGGCACGGCACGGGGGAGAACGGGGCAGCACGGGGGAGAATGGGACAGCACAGGAGAGAACAGCATAGCACGGGAGGGAACGGCACAGCACGGGAGAGAACGGCACAGCACGGGAGAGAACGGTACAGCACGAGAGACAACGGCACAGCACGGAAGAGAACTGCACAGCCCCGGAGAGAATTACACAGCACAGGAGAGAGTGGCACAGCACGGGTGAGAACGGCACAGCACGGGTGAGAACGGCACAGCACGGGTGAGAACGGCACAGCACGGGTGAGAACGGCACAGCACGGGCGAGAACGGCACAGAACGGGAGGCAACGGCGCAGGACGGGGGAGAACGGGACAGCACGGGAGAGAACGGCTCAGCACGGGTGAGAACAATACAGCACCGGAGAGAACGGCACAGCACGGGAGGGAAGGGCACAGCACGGGAGAGAACGGCACAGCAAGGGAGAGAATTGCACAGCACGGGAGAGAACGGGACAGCACGGGAGAGAACAACACAGCACGGGAGAGAACGGCACAGCACGGGAGAGAACGGCAGAGCACAGGGGAGAACGGCACAGCACGGGGGAGAACGGCACAGCACGGGGGAGAACGGCACAGCACGGGGGAGAACGGCACAGCACGGGGGAGAACGGCACAGCACGGGGAAGAACGGCACAGCACGGGAAAGAACGGCACAGCACGGGAGAGAATGAGACAGCACGGGAGAGAACGGCACAGCACGGGAGACAACGGGACAGCACTGGAGAGAACGGCACAGCACGGCAGAGAACAACACAGCACGGGAGAGAACGGCACAGCACGGGAGAGAATTGCACAGCTCATAGAACATAGAACATAGAACATTACAGCGCAGAACAGGCCCTTCGGCCCACGATGTTGCACCGACCAGTTAAAAAAAAACTGTGACCCTCCAACCTAAACCAATTTCTTTTCGTCCATGAACCTATCTACGGATCTCTTAAACGCCCCCAAACTAGGCGCATTTACTACTGATGCTGGCAGGGCATTCCAATCCCTCACCACCCTCTGGGTAAAGAACCTACCCCTGACATCGGTTCTATAACTACCCCCCCTCAATTTAAAGCCATGCCCCCTCGTGCTGGATTTCTCCATCAGAGGAAAAAGGCTATCACTATCCACCCTATCTAAACCTCTAATCATCTTATATGTTTCAATAAGATCCCCTCTTAGCCGCCGCCTTTCCAGCGAAAACAATCCCAAATCCCTCAGCCTCTCCTCATAGGATCTCCCCTCCATACCAGGCAACATCCTGGTAAACCTCCTCTGCACCCTCTCCAAAGCCTCCACATCCTTCCTGTAATGTGGGGACCAGAACTGCACACAGTACTCCAAGTGCGGCCGCACCAGAGTTGTGTACAGTTGCAACATAACGCTACGACTCCTAAATTCAATCCCCCTACCAATAAACGCCAAGACACCATATGCCTTCTTAACAACCTTATCTACTTGATTCCCAACTTTCAGGGATCTATGCACACATACACCTAGATCCCTCTGCTCCTCCACACTATTCAAAGTCCTCCCGTTAGCCCTATACTCAACACATCTGTTATTCCTACCAAAGTGAATTACCTCACACTTCTCCGCATTAAACTCCATCCGCCACCTCTCGGCCCAACTTTGCAACCTGTCTAAGTCTTCCTGCAGACTACGACACCCTTCCTCACTGTCTACCACACCACCGACTTTGGTGTCATCAGCAAATTTGCTAATCCACCCAACTATACCCTCATCCAGATCATTAATAAATATTACAAACAGCAGTGGCCCCAAAACAGATCCCTGAGGTACACCACTTGTAACCGCACTCCATGATAAATATTTACTATCAACCACCACCCTCTGTTTCCTATCCGCTAGCCAATTCCTGATCCAATTTCCTAGATCACCCCCAATCCCATACATCTGCATTTTCTGCAGAAGCCTACCATGGTGAACCTTATCAAACGCCTTACTAAAATCCATATATACCACGTCCACTGCCTTGCCCCCATCCACCTCCTTGGTCACTTTCTCAAAAAACTCAATAAGGTTAGTAAGGCACGACCTACCTGCCACAAAACCATGCTGACTATCACCTATCAATTCATTACTCTCCAAATAACTATAAATCCTATCCCTTATAATTTTTTCCAACATCTTGCCGACAACAGAAGTGAGACTCACCGGTCTATAATTCCCGGGGAAGTCTCTGTTCCCCTTCTTAAACAATGGGACAACATTCGCTAACCTCCAATCTTCTGGTACTATACCAGAGGCCAACGACGACCTGAAGATCAGAGCCAGAGGCTCTGCAATCACTTCTCTTGCCTCCCAGAGAATCCTTGGATAAATCCCATCCGGACCAGGGGATTTATCTATTTTCAGACCCTCCAGAATATCCTGCACATCCTCCTTATCAACTGTAATACTGTCTATTCTACTCCCTTGCAACCCAGTGTCCTCCTCAGCTATATTCATGTCCCCTTGCGTGAACACCGAAGAGAAATATTGGTTCAATGCTTCACCAATCTCCTCCGGTTCCACACATAACTTCCCTCTGCCATCTATAACTGGCCCTAAACTTGCCCTAACCAACCTTCTGTTCTTGACATACCTATAGAACGCCTTAGGATTCTCTTTAACCCTATCCGCCAAAGTCTTCTCATGTCCCCTTTTAGCCCTTCTAAGCTCGCTCTTCAACTCCCTCTTAGCCAATCTAAAGCTTTCTAGTGCACTACCCGAGTGCTCACGTCTCATCCGAACATAAGCCTCCTTTTTCTTTTTAACCAACAAAGAAACTTTTTTGGTGCACCACGGTTCCCTAGCCCTACCAATTCCTCCTTGCCTGACAGGGACATACCTATCACAGACTCGCAGTAGCTGCTCCTTGAAAAAACTCCACATGTCGGACGTTCCCAGTCCCTGTAATCTCCTAGTCCAACCTATGTTTCCTAATTCTCTCCTAATAGCCTCATAATTACCCTTCCCCCAGCTAAAACCACTGGCCCGAGGTTCATGCCTATCCCTTTCCATCACTAAGGTGAACGTAACCGAATTGTGGTCACTATCACCAAAATGCACACCAACTTCCAAGTCTAGCACCTGGTCTGGCTCATTTCCCAGCACCAGATCCAATATAGCCTCACCTCTAGTTGGCCTGTCTACATACTGAGTCAAAAAACCTTCCTGCACGCTTTGAACAAAAACTGACCCCTCTAACGAGCTAGAGCTATAACAATTCCAGTCAATATTAGTCAAGTTAAAATCCCCCATAACAATTGCCCTATTACTTTCACTCCTAAGCAGGATTGACTCCGCAATCCTTTCCTCAACCTCTCTAGAACTTTTAGGAGGTCTATAAAAGACTCCCAACAGGGTGACCTCTCCTCTCCTATTTCTAATCTCCGCCCATACTACCTCAACAGATAAGTCCTCATCAAACCTCCTCTCTGACACTGTGATACAATCTCTGACCAATAATGCTACCCCTCCCCCTCTTCTACCTCCTTCCCTACTTCGACTAAAACATTTGAACCCCGGGACCTGCAGCATCCATTCCTGCCCCTGCTCTATCCATGTCTCTGAAATAGCCACAACATCGAAGTCCCAGGTACTGATCCACGCTGCAAGTTCACCCACTTTATTGCGAATACTCCTGGCATTGAAGTATACACATTTCAAACCCTGCTCCACCCCACCTCTGCAATGCCGTGCATTGCAGTCCCCATCCATGCATCCCTCACTTTCAGCCCCACTACTCAGGATCCCTCCCCCCCCCCGAATCAGTTTAAACCTCTCTGCATGGCCTTAGCAAATTTACCCCCCAGGATATTGGTCCCCTTCTGATTAAGGTGTAGACCATCCTTCTCATAGAGGTCACACCTTCCCCAGTACGAGCCCCAATTGCTTAAGTACCTGAACCCCTCCCTCCTGCACCATCCCCTCAGCCATGAATTCAAACCTTCCCTCTCCCTATTCCTCTCTAAACTATCCCGTGGTACAGGCAAGAGTCCAGAGATAACCACTCTGTCAGTCTTGGCCTTTAGTTTCCACCCCAACTCCATAAATCCCTGCCTAATATCCCCTTCCCCTATCCTCCCTATGTCGTGTGTCCCCACATGTACAATAACTTGTGGTTTATCTCCCTCCCCCCTAAGAGTCCTGAATACCCTGTCAGACACATCCCGGACCCCAGCCCCTGGTAGGCAACACACCAACCCTGAGTCCCTACCTTTAGTTCCGACCCTCCTATCTGTCCCCTTAATTGTGGAGTCCCCAATCACAAGGCCCAGTCTTTTACAGCCCCTAACCACCTGAGCTTTCTCACTCGGCTCACCCCCAGAGATCTGCTCTCTATGCTCAGTTGATTCCTCCTCAACTGTAGCCTCCAGCACCGAAAACCTATTATGGAGGGGAACCGCCCCAGGGGATTGTCTTCCCGATTGCTTCTTACCCCTCCTCCTGGCATTGACCCAAGCCTCATTTCTAGGAGTTACTATTTCTCTATAACTCCTATCAACTTCCACCTCCGCCTCCCGAATTATGCGGAGTTCATCTACCTCCCCCTCCAGCTCCTTTACACGCTCCTCCAGAAGCTGCAATCTAATGCACTTCTTACAACTAAAATCTCCTGAAACACTACTGGATTTCCTCACCACATACATCCCACAGGAGATGCAGCACACTGCCTGAACTGCCATCCCTGAAGCCATTACCAGCAAGAAAAAAAGAAAACAAAAAAACTTCCCCACACTTCCCCAACTGTCACTCTCCACTGCAGCCCGAGCAGCACTCCCTCACTGAGACACCAACTGTCACTCTCTACTGCAGCCCGAGCAGCACTCCCTCACTGAGACACCAACTGTCACTCTCTACTGCAGCCCGAGCAGCACTCCCTCACTGAGACACCAACTGTCACTCTCTACTGCAGCCCGAGCAGCACTCCCTCACTGAGACACCAACTGTCACTCTCTACTGCAGCCCGAGCAGCACTCCCTCACTGAGACACCAACTGTCACTCTCTACTGCAGCCCGAGCAGCACTCCCTCACTGAGACACCAACTGTCACTCTCTACTGCAGCCCGAGCAGCACTCCCTCACTGAGACACCAACTGTCACTCTCGGGAGAGAACGGCACAGCACTGGAGAGAACGGGACAGCGCGGGAGAGAACGGCACAGCACGGGAGAAAACAACACAGCACGGGAGAGAACAACACAGCACGGGAGAGAACGGCACAGTACGGGTGAGAACGGCACAGCATGGGTGAGATGGACACAGCACGGGGGAGAACGGGACAGCACGAGGGAGAACGGGATAGCACGGGAGAGAACGGCACAGCGCGGGAGAGACGGCACAGCACGGGAGAGAAGGGCACAGCACGGGTGAGAAAGGCACAGCACGGGGGCGAACGGCACAGCACGGGAGAGAATGGCACAGCACAGGAGAGAGCAGCACAGTGCGGGAGAGAGCAGCACAGTGCGGGAGAGAACAGCACAGCACGGGAGACAATGGCACAGCAAGGGAGAGAGCGACGCAGCACGGGAGAGAACGATGCAGCACGGAAGAGAACGGCACAGCCCCGGAGAGAATTACACAGCACAGGAGAGAATGGCACAGCACGGGGGAGAACGGCACAGCACGGGAGAGAACGGGACAGCACGGGAGAGAACGGCACAGCACGGCAGAGAACGGCACAGAACGGCAGAGAACGGCACAGCACGGGAGAGAACGGCACAGCACGGGAGAGAACAGCACAGCACGGGAGAGAACAGCACAGCACGGGAGAGAACGGCACAGCACGGGAGAGAACGTCACAGCACGGGAGACAACGGCACAGCACGGGAGAGAACGGCACAGCACGGGAGAGAACGGCACAGCACGGGAGAGAATGGCACAGCACGGGAGAGAACGGGACAGCACGGGAAAGAACGGCACAGCACGGGAGAGAACAACACAGCACGGGAGAGAACAGCACAGCACGGGAGAGAATTGCACAGCTCGGGTGAGAACGGCACAGCACGGGAGAGAATGGCACAGCACGGGAGAGAACGGCACAGCACGGGAGAGAACGGCACAGCACGGGAGAGAACGGCACAGCGCAGGAGAGAATGGCACAGCGCGGGAGAGAACGGCACAGCGCAGGAGAGAACGGCACAGCGCAGGAGAGAACGGCACAGCACGAGAGACAACGGCACAGCACGGAAGAGAACTGCACAGCCCCGGAGAGAATTACACAGCACAGGAGAGAATGGCACAGCACGGGTGAGAACGGCACAGCACGGGTAAGAACGGCACAGCACGGGTGAGAACGGAACAGCACGGGTGAGAACGGCACAGCACGGGTGAGAACAGCACTGCACGGGAGAGAACGGCACAGAACGGGAGGCAACGGCGCAGGACGGGGGAGAACGGGACAGCACGGGAGAGAACGGCTCAGCACGGGTGAGAACGGCTCAGCACGGGAGGGAAGGGCATAACACGGGAGAGAACGGCACAGCACGGGAGAGAATTGCACAGCACGGGAGAGAACGGTACAGCACGGGGGAGAACGGCACAGCACGGGGGAGAATGGCACAGCACGGGGGAGAACGGCACAGCACGGGGGGGAACGGCACAGCACGGGGGAGAACAGCACAGCACGGGAGAGAATGGCACAGCACAGGAGAGAACAGCACAGCACGGGACAGAACGGCACAGCACGGGAAAGAACGGCACAGCACGGGAGAGAGCAGCACAGTGCGGGAGAGAACGGTACAGCACGGAAGAGAACGGAACAGCACGGGACAGAACGGCACAGCGCGGGAGGGACGGCACAGCATGGGAGAGAACGGCACAGCACGGGAGAGAACGGCACAGCATGGGAGAGAACGGCACAGCACGGGAGAGAACGGCACAGCACGGGAGAGAATGGCACAGCACGGGAGAGAACGGCACAGCACGGGAGAGAACGGCACAGTGCGGGAGAGAACGGAACAGCACAGGAGAGAACGGAACAGCGCGGGACAGAACGGCACAGCGCGGGAGAGATGGCACAGCACGGGAGAGAACGGCACAGCACGGGAGAGAATGGCACAGCACGGGAGAGAATGGCACAGCACGGGAGATAATTGCGCAGCACTGGAGAGAACGATGCAGCACGGAAGAGAACGGAACAGCACGGGACAGAACGGCACAGCGCGGGAGAGATGGCACTGCACGGGAGAGAACGGCACAGCACGGGAGAGAACCGCACAGCATGGGAGAGAATGGCACAGCACGGGAGAGAATTGCACAGCACGGGAGAGAACGGCAAGCCCCGGAGAGAATAACACAGCACAGGAGAGAATGGCACAGCACGGGTGAGAACGGCACAGCACGGGGGAGAACGGCGCAGCATGGGAGGGAACGGCACAGGACGGGAGGCAACGGCGCAGGACGGGGGAGAACGGGACAGCACGGGAGAGAACGGCTCAGCACGGGAGAGAACGGCACAGCACGAGAGAGAATGGCACAGCACGGGAGAGAATGGCACAGCGAAGGAGAGAAGGGCACAGCGCGGGAGAGAAGGGCACAGAACGAGGGAAAACGGCACAGAACGAGGGAGAACGGCACGGCACGGGGGAGAACGGGACAGCACGGGGGAGAATGGGACAGCACAGGAGAAAACAGCACAGCACGGGAGGGAACGGCACAGCACGGGAGAGAACGGCACAGCACGGGAGAGAACGGTACAGCACGGGAGAGAACGGTACAGCATGGGAGAGAACGGCACAGCACGGGAGAGAACGGCACAGCACGGGAGAGAATTGCACAGCACGGGAGAGAATTGCACAGCACGGGAAAGAATTGCACAGCACGGGAGAGAACGGCACAGCACGGGAAAGAACGGCACAGCACGGGAAAGAACGGCACAGCACGGGAGAGAACGGCACAGCACGGGAGAGAATTGCACAGCACGAGAGACAACGGCACAGCACGGAAGAGAACTGCACAGCCCCGGAGAGAATTACACAGCACAGGAGAGAATGGCACAGCACGGGTGAGAACGGCACAGCACGGGTGAGAACGGCACAGCACGGGTGAGAACGGCACAGCACGGGCGAGAACGGCACAGAATGGGAGGCAACGGCGCAGGACGGGGGAGAACGGGACAGCACGGGAGAGAACGGCTCAGCACGGGAGAGAACGGCTCAGCACGGGTGAGAACAATACAGCACCGGAGAGAACGGCACAGCACGGGAGGGAAGGGCACAGCAGGGTAGAGAACGGCACAGCACGGGAGAGAATTGCAAAGCACGGGAGAGAACAGGACAGCACGGGAGAGAACAACACAGCACGGGAGAGAACGGCACAGCACGGGAGAGAACGGCAGAGCACAGGGGAGAACGGCACAGCACGGGGGAGAACGGCACAGCACGGGGGAGAACGGCACAGCACGGGGGAGAACGGCACAGCACGGGGGAGAATGGCACAGCACGGGGGAGAACGGCACAGCACGGGAAAGAACGGCACAGCACGGGAGAGAATGAGACAGCACGGGAGAGAACGGCACAGCACGGGAGACAACGGGACAGCACGGGAGAGAACGGCACAGCACGGCAGAGAACGTCACAGCACGGGGGCGGACGGCACAGCACGGGAGAGAGCGACACAGCACGGGAGAGAACGATGCAGCACGGGAGAGAACGGCACAGCACGGGAGAGAATGGCACAGTACAGGAGAGAGCAGCACAGTGCGGGAGAGAGCAGCACAGTGCGGGAGAGAACAGCACAGCACGGGAGGGAACAGCACAGCACGGGAGAGAATGGCACAGTACAGGAGAGAGCAGCACAGTGCGGGAGAGAGCAGCACAGTGCGGGAGAGAACAGCACAGCACGGGAGAGAACAGCACAGCACGGGAGACAATGGCACAGCACGGCGGAGAACGGGACAGCACGGCAGAGAACGGCACAGCACGGGAGAGAACGGCACAGCACGGGAGAGAACGGCACAGCACGGGAGAGAACGGCACAGCACGGGAGAGAACGGCACAGCACGGGAGAGAACAGCACAGCACGGGAGAGAACAGCACAGCACGGGAGAGAACGGCACAGCACGGGAGAGAATGGAACAGCACGGGAGAGAATGGAACAGCACGGGAGAGAACGTCACAGCACGGGAGAGAACGGCACAGCACGGGAGAGAACGGCGCAGCACGGGAGAGAACGGCACAGCACGGGAGAGAACGGCACAGCACGGGAGAGAACGGCACAGCACGGGAGAGAATTGCACAGCACTGGAGAGAACGATGCAGCACGGAAGAGAACGGCAGGCCCCAGAGAGAATAACACAGCACAGGAGAGAATGGCACAGCACGGGTGAGAACGGCACAGCACGGGGGAGAACGGCGCAGCATGGGAGAGAACGGCACAGGACGGGAGGCAACGGCGCAGGACGGGGGAGAATGGGACAGCACGGGAGAGAACGGCTCAGCACGGGAGAGAACGGCACAGCACGGGAGAGAATGGCACAGCACGGGAGAGAATTGCACAGCTCGGGAGAGAACGGCACAGCACTGGAGAGAACGGGACAGCGCGGGAGAGAATGGCACAGCACGGGAGAGAATTGCACAGCACGGGAGGGAACGGGACAGCACGGGAGAGAACAACACAGCACGGGAGAGAACGGCACAGCAGGGGGGAGAACGGCACAGCACGGGGGAGAACGGCACAGCACGGGGGGGAACGGCACAGCACGGGGGAGAACGGCACAGCACGGGGGAAAACGGCACAGCACTGGGGAGAACGGCACAGCACGGGGGAGAACGGCACAGCACGGGGGAGAATGGCACAGCACGGGGGGGAACGGCACAGCACGGGAAAGAACGGCACAGCACGGGAGAGAGTGGCACAGCACGAGAGAGAACGGCACAGCAAGGGAGAGAACAGCACAGCACGGGAGAGAATGGGACAGCACAGGAGAGAACGGCACAGCACGGGAGAGAACGGGCAGCACGGGAGAGAACAGCACAGCACGGCAGAGAACAACACAGCACGGGAGAGAACAGCACAGCACGGGAGAGAACGGCACAGCACGGGAGAGAACGGCACAGCACGGGAGAGAACGGCACAGCACGGGAGAGAACGGCACAGCACGGGAGAGAACGGCACAGCACGGGTGAGAATGGCACAGCACGGGTGAGAACGGCACAGCACGGGAGAGAACTGCACAGCACGGGAGAGAATGGCACAGCACGGGAGAGAATGGCACAGCACAGGAGAGAATGGTACAGCACGGGAGAGAACTGCACAGGAGAGAATGGGACAGCATGGGAGAGAACGGCACAGCACGGGAGAGAATTGCACAGCACGGGAGAGAACGGCACAGCACGGGGGAGAACAACACAGCACGGGAGAGAACGGCACAGCACGGGAGAGAACGGGACAGCACGGGAGAGAACGGCACAGCACAGGAGAGAATGGCACAGCTCGGGAGAGAACGGCACAGCACGGGAGAGAATGGGAAAGCACGGGAGAGAACAACACAGCACGGGAGAGAACGGCACAGTACGGGTGAGAACGGCACAGCATGGGTGAGAACGACACAGCACGGGGGAGAACGGCAAAGCACGGGAGAGAGCAGCACAGTGCGGGAGAGAACGGTACAGCACGGAAGAGAACGGAACAGCATGGGACAGAACGGCACAGCGCGGGAGGGACGGCACAGCACGGGAGAGAACGGCACAGCACGGGAGAGAACGGCACAGCACGGGAGAGAGCAGCACAGTGCGGGAGAGAACGGTACAGCACGGGAGAGAACGGAACAGCGCGGGACAGAACGGCACAGCGCGGGAGAGATGGCACAGCACGGGAGAGAATGGCACAGCACGGGAGAGAATGGCACAGCACGGGAGAGAATTGCACAGCACTGGAGAGAACGATGCAGCACGGAAGAGAACGGAACAGCACGGGACAGAACGGCACAGCGCGGGAGAGATGGCACTGCACGGGAGAGAACGGCACAGCACGGGAGAGAACCGCACAGCATGGGAGAGAATGGCACAGCACGGGAGAGAATTGCACAGCACGGGAGAGAACGGCAAGCCCCGGAGAGAATAACACAGCACAGGAGAGAATGGCACAGCACGGGTGAGAACGGCACAGCACGGGGGAGAACGGCGCAGCATGGGAGAGAACGGCACAGGACGGGAGACAACGGCGCAGGACGGGGGAGAACGGGACAGCACGGGAGAGAACAGCTCAGCACGGGAGAGAACGGCACAGCACGGGAGAGAATGGCACAGCACGGGAGAGAATGGCACAGCGAAGGAGAGAAGGGCACAGCGCGGGAGAGAAGGGCACAGAACGAGGGAAAACGGCACAGAACGAGGGAGAACGGCACGGCACGGGGGAGAACGGGACAGCACGGGGGAGAATGGGACAGCACAGGAGAGAACAGCACAGCACGGGAGGGAACGGCACAGCACGGGAGAGAACGGCACAGCACGGGAGAGAACGGTACAGCACGGGAGAGAACGGTACAGCATGGGAGAGAACGGCACAGCACGGGAGAGAATTGCACAGCACGGGAGAGAATTGCACACCACGGGAGAGAATTGCGCAGCACGGGAGAGAACGGCACAGCACGGGAAAGAACGGCACAGCACGGGAAAGAACGGCACAGCACGGGAGAGAACGGCACAGCACGGGAGAGAATTGCACAGCACGAGAGACAACGGCACAGCACGGAAGAGAACTGCACAGCCCCGGAGAGAATTACACAGCACAGGAGAGAATGGCACAGCACGGGTGAGAACGGCACAGCACGGGTGAGAACGGCAAAGCACGGGTGAGAACGGCACAGCACGGGCGAGAACGGCACAGAACGGGAGGCAACGGCGCAGGACGGGAGCGAACGGGACAGCACGGGAGAGAATGGCTCAGCACGGGAGAGAACGGCTCAGCACGGGTGAGAACAATACAGCACCGGAGAGAACGGCACAGCACGGGAGGGAAGGGCACAGCAGGGGAGAGAACGGCACAGCACGGGAGAGAATTGCAAAGCACGGGAGAGAACAGGACAGCACGGGTGAGAACAACACAGCACGGGAGAGAACGGCACAGCACGGGAGAGAACGATGCAGCACGGAAGAGAACGGAACAGCACGGGACAGAACGGCACAGCGCGGGAGAGATGGCACTGCACGGGAGAGAACGGCACAGCACGGGAGAGAACCGCACAGCATGGGAGAGAATGGCACAGCACGGGAGAGAACCGCACAGCATGGGAGAGAATGGCACAGCACGGGAGAGAATTGCACAGCACGGGAGAGAACGGCAAGCCCCGGAGAGAATAACACAGCACAGGAGAGAATGGCACAGCACGGGTGAGAACGGCACAGCACGGGGGAGAACGGCGCAGCATGGGAGAGAACGGCACAGGACGGGAGGCAACGGCGCAGGACGGGGGAGAACGGGACAGCACGGGAGAGAACAGCTCAGCACGGGAGAGAACGGCACAGCACGGGAGAGAATGGCACAGCACGGGTGAGAATGGCACAGCGAAGGAGAGAAGGGCACAGCGCGGGAGAGCACGGCACAGAACGAGGGAAAACGGCACAGAACGAGGGAGAACGGCACGGCACGGGGGAGAACGGGACAGCACGGGGGAGAATGGGACAGCACAGGAGAGAACAGCACAGCACGGGAGGGAACGGCACAGCACGGGAGAGAACGGCACAGCACGGGAGAGAACGGTACAGCACGGGAGAGAACGGTACAGCATGGGAGAGAACGGCACAGCACGGGAGAGAACGGCACAGCACGGGAGAGAATTGCACAGCACGGGAGAGAATTGCACACCACGGGAGAGAATTGCACAGCACGGGAGAGAACGGCACAGCACGGGAAAGAACGGCACAGCACGGGAAAGAACGGCACAGCACGGGAAAGAACGGCACAGCACGGGAGAGAATTGCACAGCACGAGAGACAACGGCACAGCACGGAAGAGAACTGCACAGCCCCGGAGAGAATTACACAGCACAGGAGAGAATGGCACAGCACGGGTGAGAACGGCACAGCACGGGTGAGAACGGCAAAGCACGGGTGAGAACGGCACAGCACGGGCGAGAACGGCACAGAACGGGAGGCAACGGCGCAGGACGGGAGCGAACGGGACAGCACGGGAGAGAATGGCTCAGCACGGGAGAGAACGGCTCAGCACGGGTGAGAACAATACAGCACCGGAGAGAACGGCACAGCACGGGAGGGAAGGGCACAGCAGGGGAGAGAACGGCACAGCACGGGAGAGAATTGCAAAGCACGGGAGAGAACAGGACAGCACGGGTGAGAACAACACAGCACGGGAGAGAACGGCACAGCACGGGAGAGAACGGCAGAGCACAGGGGAGAACGGCACAGCACGGGGGAGAACGGCACAGCACGGGAGAGAACAGCACAGCACGGGGGAGAACGGCACAGCACGGGGGAGAACGGCACAGCACGGGGGAGAACGTCACAGAACGGGAAAGAACGGCACAGCACGGGAGAGAATGAGACAGCACGGGAGAGAACGGCACAGCACGGGAGACAACGGGACAGCACGGGAGAGAACGGCAGAGAACAACACAGCACGGGAGAGAACGGCACAGCACGGGAGAGAATTGCACAGCTCGGGAGAGAATGGCACAGCACTGGAGAGAACGGGACAGCGCGGGAGAGAACGGCACAGCACGGGAGAGAATTGCACAGCACGGGAGGGAACGGCACAGCACGGGAAAGAACGGCACAGCACGGGAAAGAACGGCACAGCACGGGAGAGAACGGCACAGCACGGGAGAGAATTGCACAGCACGAGAGACAACGGCACAGCACGGAAGAGAACTGCACAGCCCCGGAGAGAATTACACAGCACAGGAGAGAATGGCACAGCACGGGTGAGAACGGCACAGCACGGGTGAGAACGGCAAAGCACGGGTGAGAACGGCACAACGCGGGACAGAATGGCACAGCGCGGGAGAGAAGGGCACAGTGCGGGAGAGCACGGCACAGAACGAGGGAGAACGGCACAGCATGGGGGAGAACGGGACAGCACAGGAGAGAACGGCACAGCACGGGAGGGAATGGCACAGCATGGGAGAGAACGGCACAGCACGGGAGAGAACGGCACAGCACGGGAGGGAACGGCACAGCACGGGAGAGAACGGCACAGCACGGGAGAGAACGGTACAGCATGGGAGAGAACGGCACAGCACGGGAGAGAATTGCACAACGCTGGAGAGAATTGCACAGCACTGGAGAGAACGATGCAGCACGGAAGAGAACGGAACAGCACGGGACAGAACGGCACAGCGCGGGAGAGATGGCACTGCACGGGAGAGAACGGCACAGCACGGGAGAGAACCGCACAGCATGGGAGAGAATGGCACAGCACGGGAGAGAATTGCACAGCACGGGAGAGAACGGCAAGCCCCGGAGAGAATAACACAGCACAGGAGAGAATGGCACAGCACGGGTGAGAACGGCACAGCACGGGGGAGAACGGCGCAGCATGGGAGAGAACGGCACAGGACGGGAGACAACGGCGCAGGACGGGGGAGAACGGGACAGCACGGGAGAGAACAGCTCAGCACGGGAGAGAACGGCACAGCACGGGAGAGAATGGCACAGCACGGGAGAGAATGGCACAGCGAAGGAGAGAAGGGCACAGCGCGGGAGAGAAGGGCACAGAACGAGGGAAAACGGCACAGAACGAGGGAGAACGGCACGGCACGGGGGAGAACGGGACAGCACGGGGGAGAATGGGACAGCACAGGAGAGAACAGCACAGCACGGGAGGGAACGGCACAGCACGGGAGAGAACGGCACAGCACGGGAGAGAACGGTACAGCACGGGAGAGAACGGTACAGCATGGGAGAGAACGGCACAGCACGGGAGAGAATTGCACAGCACGGGAGAGAATTGCACACCACGGGAGAGAATTGCACAGCACGGGAGAGAACGGCACAGCACGGGAAAGAACGGCACAGCACGGGAAAGAACGGCACAGCACGGGAGAGAACGGCACAGCACGGGAGAGAATTGCACAGCACGAGAGACAACGGCACAGCACGGAAGAGAACTGCACAGCCCCGGAGAGAATTACACAGCACAGGAGAGAATGGCACAGCACGGGTGAGAACGGCACAGCACGGGTGAGAACGGCAAAGCACGGGTGAGAACGGCACAGCACGGGCGAGAACGGCACAGAACGGGAGGCAACGGCGCAGGACGGGAGCGAACGGGACAGCACGGGAGAGAATGGCTCAGCACGGGAGAGAACGGCTCAGCACGGGTGAGAACAATACAGCACCGGAGAGAACGGCACAGCACGGGAGGGAAGGGCACAGCAGGGGAGAGAACGGCACAGCACGGGAGAGAATTGCAAAGCACGGGAGAGAACAGGACAGCACGGGTGAGAACAACACAGCACGGGAGAGAACGGCACAGCACGGGAGAGAACGATGCAGCACAGAAGAGAACGGAACAGCACGGGACAGAACGGCACAGCGCGGGAGAGATGGCACTGCACGGGAGAGAACGGCACAGCACGGGAGAGAACCGCACAGCATGGGAGAGAATGGCACAGCACGGGAGAGAATTGCACAGCACGGGAGAGAACGGCAAGCCCCGGAGAGAATAACACAGCACAGGAGAGAATGGCACAGCACGGGTGAGAACGGCACAGCACGGGGGAGAACGGCGCAGCATGGGAGAGAACGGCACAGGACGGGAGGCAACGGCGCAGGACGGGGGAGAACGGGACAGCACGGGAGAGAACAGCTCAGCACGGGAGAGAACGGCACAGCACGGGAGAGAATGGCACAGCACGGGTGAGAATGGCACAGCGAAGGAGAGAAGGGCACAGCGCGGGAGAGCACGGCACAGAACGAGGGAAAACGGCACAGAACGAGGGAGAACGGCACGGCACGGGGGAGAACGGGACAGCACGGGGGAGAATGGGACAGCACAGGAGAGAACAGCACAGCACGGGAGGGAACGGCACAGCACGGGAGAGAACGGCACAGCACGGGAGAGAACGGTACAGCACGGGAGAGAACGGTACAGCATGGGAGAGAACGGCACAGCACGGGAGAGAACGGCACAGCACGGGAGAGAATTGCACAGCACGGGAGAGAATTGCACACCACGGGAGAGAATTGCACAGCACGGGAGAGAACGGCACAGCACGGGAAAGAACGGCACAGCACGGGAAAGAACGGCACAGCACGGGAAAGAACGGCACAGCACGGGAGAGAATTGCACAGCACGAGAGACAACGGCACAGCACGGAAGAGAACTGCACAGCCCCGGAGAGAATTACACAGCACAGGAGAGAATGGCACAGCACGGGTGAGAACGGCACAGCACGGGTGAGAACGGCAAAGCACGGGTGAGAACGGCACAGCACGGGCGAGAACGGCACAGAACGGGAGGCAACGGCGCAGGACGGGAGCGAACGGGACAGCACGGGAGAGAATGGCTCAGCACGGGAGAGAACGGCTCAGCACGGGTGAGAACAATACAGCACCGGAGAGAACGGCACAGCACGGGAGGGAAGGGCACAGCAGGGGAGAGAACGGCACAGCACGGGAGAGAATTGCAAAGCACGGGAGAGAACAGGACAGCACGGGTGAGAACAACACAGCACGGGAGAGAACGGCACAGCACGGGAGAGAACGGCAGAGCACAGGGGAGAACGGCACAGCACGGGGGAGAACGGCACAGCACGGGGGAGAACAGCACAGCACGGGGGAGAACGGCACAGCACGGGGGAGAACGGCACAGCACGGGGGAGAACGTCACAGAACGGGAAAGAACGGCACAGCACGGGAGAGAATGAGACAGCACGGGAGAGAACGGCACAGCACGGGAGACAACGGGACAGCACGGGAGAGAACGGCAGAGAACAACACAGCACGGGAGAGAACGGCACAGCACGGGAGAGAATTGCACAGCTCGGGAGAGAACGGCACAGCACTGGAGAGAACGGGACAGCGCGGGAGAGAACGGCACAGCACGGGAGAGAATTGCACAGCACGGGAGGGAACGGCACAGCACGGGAAAGAACGGCACAGCACGGGAAAGAACGGCACAGCACGGGAGAGAACGGCACAGCACGGGAGAGAATTGCACAGCACGAGAGACAACGGCACAGCACGGAAGAGAACTGCACAGCCCCGGAGAGAATTACACAGCACAGGAGAGAATGGCACAGCACGGGTGAGAACGGCACAGCACGGGTGAGAACGGCAAAGCACGGGTGAGAACGGCACAACGCGGGACAGAATGGCACAGCGCGGGAGAGAAGGGCACAGTGCGGGAGAGCACGGCACAGAACGAGGGAGAACGGCACAGCATGGGGGAGAACGGGACAGCACAGGAGAGAACGGCACAGCACGGGAGGGAATGGCACAGCATGGGAGAGAACGGCACAGCACGGGAGAGAACGGCACAGCACGGGAGGGAACGGCACAGCACGGGAGAGAACGGCACAGCACGGGAGAGAACGGTACAGCATGGGAGAGAACGGCACAGCACGGGAGAGAATTGCACAACGCTGGAGAGAATTGCACAGCACGGGAGAGAACGGCACAGCACGGGAGTGAACGGCACAGCACGGGAAAGAACGGCACAGCACGGGAGTGAATTGCACAGCACGAGAGACAACGGCACAGCACGGGAGAGAATGGCACAGCACGGGAGAGAATGGCACAGCGAAGGAGAGAAGGGCACAGCGCGGGAGAGAAGGGCACAGCGCGGGAGAGCACGGCACAGAACGAGGGAAAACGGCACAGAACGAGGGAGAACGGCACGGCACGGGGAGAACGGGACAGCACGGGGGAGAATGAGACAGCACAGGAGAGAACAGCACAGCTCGGGAGAGAACGGCACAGCACAGGAGAGAACGGGACAGCACGGGAGAGAACGGCACAGCACGGGAGAGAACAGCACAGTACGGGAGAGAATTGCACAGAACGGGAGAGAATGGCACAGCACAGGAGAGAACAGCACAGCACGCGAGAGAACGGCACAGAGCGGGAGAGTAGGGCTCAGCGCGGGAGAGAAAGGCTCAGCGCGGGAGAGAAGGGCTCAGCGCGGGAGAGCACGGCACAGAACGAGGGAGAACGGCACAGCACGGGGGAGAACGGGACAGCACGGGGGAGAACGGCACAGCACGGGAGAGAACGGGACAGAACGGGAGAGAACGGCACAGCACGGGAGAGAACGGCACAGCACGGGAGAGAACGGCACAGCACGGGAGAGAATGGCACAGCACGGGAGAGAACGGCACAGCACGGGAGAGAACGGCACAGCACGGGAGAGAATGGCACAGCACGGGAGAGAATGGCACAGCACGGGAGAGAACAACACAGCACGGGAGAGAACAGCACAGCACGGGAGAGAATGGGACAGAACGGGAGAGAACGGCACAGCACGGGAGAGAATGGCACAGCACGGGAGAGAATGGCACAGCACGGGAGAGAACAACACAGGACGGGAGAGAATTGCACAGCACTGGAGAGAACGATGCAGCACGGAAGAGAACGGAACAGCACGGGACAGAACGGCACAGCGCGGGAGAGAACCGCACAGCATGGGAGAAAATGGCACAGCACGGGAGAGAATTGCACAGCACAGGAGAGAACGATGCAGCACGGAAGAGAACGGCAAGCCCCGGAGAGAATAACACAGCACATGAGAGAATGGCACAGCACGGGAGAGAATGGCACAGCGAAGGAGAGAAAGGCACAGCGCGGGAGAGAAGGGCACAGCGCGGGAGAGCACGGCACAGAACGAGGGAAAACGGCACAGAACGAGGGAGAACGGCACGGCACGGGAGAGAACAGCACAGCACGGGAGAGAATGGGACAGAACGGGAGAGAACGGCACAGCACGGGAGAGAATGGCACAGCACGGGAGAGAATGGCACAGCACGGGAGAGAACAACACAGCACGGGAGAGAATTGCACAGCACTGGAGAGAACGATGCAGCACGGAAGAGAACGGAACAGCACGGGACAGAACGGCACAGCGCGGGAGAGAACCGCACAGCATGGGAGAGAATTGCACAGCACAGGAGAGAACGATGCAGCACGGAAGAGAACGGCAAGCCCCGGAGAGAATAACACAGCACATGAGAGAATGGCACAGCACGGGAGAGAATGGCACAGCGAAGGAGAGAAAGGCACAGCGCGGGAGAGAAGGGCACAGCGCGGGAGAGCACGGCACAGAACGAGGGAAAACGGCACAGAACGAGGGAGAACGGCACGGCACGGGGGAGAACGGGGCAGCACGGGGGAGAATGGGACAGCACAGGAGAGAACAGCATAGCACGGGAGGGAACGGCACAGCACGGGAGAGAACGGCACAGCACGGGAGAGAACGGTACAGCACGAGAGACAACGGCACAGCACGGAAGAGAACTGCACAGCCCCGGAGAGAATTACACAGCACAGGAGAGAGTGGCACAGCACGGGTGAGAACGGCACAGCACGGGTGAGAATGGCACAGCACGGGTGAGAACGGCACAGCACGGGTGAGAACGGCACAGCACGGGCGAGAACGGCACAGAACGGGAGGCAACGGCGCAGGACGGGGGAGAACGGGACAGCACGGGAGAGAACGGCTCAGCACGGGTGAGAACAATACAGCACCGGAGAGAACGGCACAGCACGGGAGGGAAGGGCACAGCACGGGAGAGAACGGCACAGCAAGGGAGAGAATTGCACAGCACGGGAGAGAACGGGACAGCACGGGAGAGAACAACACAGCACGGGAGAGAACGGCACAGCACGGGAGAGAACGGCAGAGCACAGGGGAGAACGGCACAGCACGGGGGAGAACGGCACAGCACGGGGGAGAACGGCACAGCACGGGGGAGAACGGCACAGCACGGGGGAGAACGGCACAGCACGGGGAAGAACGGCACAGCACGGGAAAGAACGGCACAGCACGGGAGAGAATGAGACAGCACGGGAGAGAACGGCACAGCACGGGAGACAACGGGACAGCACTGGAGAGAACGGCACAGCACGGCAGAGAACAACACAGCACGGGAGAGAACGGCACAGCACGGGAGAGAATTGCACAGCTCGGGAGAGAACGGCACAGCACTGGAGAGAACGGGTCAGCGCGGGAGAGAACGGCACAGCACGGGAGAGAACAACACAGCACGGGAGAGAACAACACAGCACGGGAGAGAACGGCACAGTACGGGTGAGAACGGCACAGCATGGGTGAGATGGACACAGCACGGGGGAGAACGGGACAGCACGAGGGAGAACGGGATAGCACGGGAGAGAACGGCACAGCGCGGGAGAGACGGCACAGCACGGGAGAGAAGGGCACTGCACGGGTGAGAAAGGCACAGCACGGGGGCGAACGGCACAGCACGGGAGAGAATGGCACAGCACAGGAGAGAGCAGCACAGTGCGGGAGAGAGCAGCACAGTGCGGGAGAGAACAGCACAGCACGGGAGACAATGGCACAGCAAGGGAGAGAGCGACGCAGCACGGGAGAGAACGATGCAGCACGGAAGAGAACGGCACAGCCCCGGAGAGAATTACACAGCACAGGAGAGAATGGCACAGCACGGGGGAGAACGGCACAGCACGGGAGAGAACGGGACAGCACGGGAGAGAACGGCACAGCACGGCAGAGAACGGCACAGAACGGCAGAGAACGGCACAGCACGGGAGAGAACGGCACAGCACGGGAGAGAACGGGTCAGTACGGGAGAGAACAGAACAGCACGGGAGAGAACAGCACAGCACGGGAGAGAACAGCACAGCACGGGAGAGAACGGCACAGCACGGGAGAGAACGTCACAGCACGGGAGACAACGGCACAGCACGGGAGAGAACGGCACAGCACGGGAGAGAACGGCACAGCACGGGAGAGAATGGCACAGCACGGGAGAGAACGGGACAGCACGGGAAAGAACGGCACAGCACGGGAGAGAACAACACAGCACGGGAGAGAACAGCACAGCACGGGAGAGAATGGCAAAGCACGGGAGAGAACGGCACAGCACGGGAGAGAACGGCACAGCACGGGAGAGAATGGCACAGCACGGGAGAGAATGGCACAGCACGGGAGAGAATGGCACAGCACGGGAGAGAATGGCACAGCACGGGAGAGAACAACACAGCACGGGAGAGAATTGCACAGCACTGGAGAGAACGATGCAGCACGGAAGAGAACGGAACAGCACGGGACAGAACGGCACAGCGCGGGAGAGAACCGCACAGCATGGGAGAGAATTGCACAGCACAGGAGAGAACGATGCAGCACGGAAGAGAACGGCAAGCCCCGGAGAGAATAACACAGCACATGAGAGAATGGCACAGCACGGGAGAGAATGGCACAGCGAAGGAGAGAAAGGCACAGCGCGGGAGAGAAGGGCACAGCGCGGGAGAGCACGGCACAGAACGAGGGAAAACGGCACAGAACGAGGGAGAACGGCACGGCACGGGGGAGAACGGGGCAGCACGGGGGAGAATGGGACAGCACAGGAGAGAACAGCATAGCACGGGAGGGAACGGCACAGCACGGGAGAGAACGGCACAGCACGGGAGAGAACGGTACAGCACGAGAGACAACGGCACAGCACGGAAGAGAACTGCACAGCCCCGGAGAGAATTACACAGCACAGGAGAGAGTGGCACAGCACGGGTGAGAACGGCACAGCACGGGTGAGAATGGCACAGCACGGGTGAGAACGGCACAGCACGGGTGAGAACGGCACAGCACGGGCGAGAACGGCACAGAAGGGGAGGCAACGGCGCAGGACGGGGGAGAACGGGACAGCACGGGAGAGAACGGCTCAGCACGGGTGAGAACAATACAGCACCGGAGAGAACGGCACAGCACGGGAGGGAAGGGCACAGCACGGGAGAGAACGGCACAGCAAGGGAGAGAATTGCACAGCACGGGAGAGAACGGGACAGCACGGGAGAGAACAACACAGCACGGGAGAGAACGGCACAGCACGGGAGAGAACGGCAGAGCACAGGGGAGAACGGCACAGCACGGGGGAGAACGGCACAGCACGGGGGAGAACGGCACAGCACGGGGGAGAACGGCACAGCACGGGGGAGAACGGCACAGCACGGGGAAGAACGGCACAGCACGGGAAAGAACGGCACAGCACGGGAGAGAATGAGACAGCACGGGAGAGAACGGCACAGCACGGGAGACAACGGGACAGCACTGGAGAGAACGGCACAGCACGGCAGAGAACAACACAGCACGGGAGAGAACGGCACAGCACGGGAGAGAATTGCACAGCTCGGGAGAGAACGGCACAGCACTGGAGAGAACGGGTCAGCGCGGGAGAGAACGGCACAGCACGGGAGAGAACAACACAGCACGGGAGAGAACAACACAGCACGGGAGAGAACGGCACAGTACGGGTGAGAACGGCACAGCATGGGTGAGATGGACACAGCACGGGGGAGAACGGGACAGCACGAGGGAGAACGGGATAGCACGGGAGAGAACGGCACAGCGCGGGAGAGACGGCACAGCACGGGAGAGAAGGGCACTGCACGGGTGAGAAAGGCACAGCACGGGGGCGAACGGCACAGCACGGGAGAGAATGGCACAGCACAGGAGAGAGCAGCACAGTGCGGGAGAGAGCAGCACAGTGCGGGAGAGAACAGCACAGCACGGGAGACAATGGCACAGCAAGGGAGAGAGCGACGCAGCACGGGAGAGAACGATGCAGCAAGGAAGAGAACGGCACAGCCCCGGAGAGAATTACACAGCACAGGAGAGAATGGCACAGCACGGGGGAGAACGGCACAGCACGGGAGAGAACGGGACAGCACGGGAGAGAACGGCACAGCACGGCAGAGAACGGCACAGAACGGCAGAGAACGGCACAGCACGGGAGAGAACGGCACAGCACGGGAGAGAACGGGTCAGTACGGGAGAGAACAGAACAGCACGGGAGAGAACAGCACAGCACGGGAGAGAACAGCACAGCACGGGAGAGAAAAGCACAGCACGGGAGAGAACGTCACAGCACGGGAGACAACGGCACAGCACGGGAGAGAACGGCACAGCACGGGAGAGAACGGCACAGCACGGGAGAGAATGGCACAGCACGGGAGAGAACGGGACAGCACGGGAAAGAACGGCACAGCACGGGAGATAACAACACAGCACGGGAGAGAACAGCACAGCACGGAAGAGAATTACACAGCACAGGAGAGAATGGCACAGCACGGGTGAGAACGGCACAGCACGGGTAAGAACGGCACAGCACGGGTGAGAACGGAACAGCACGGGTGAGAACGGCACAGCACGGGTGAGAATTGCACTGCACGGGAGAGAACGGCACAGAACGGGAGGCAACGGCGCAGGACGGGGGAGAACGGGACAGCACGGGAGGGAAGGGCACAGCACGGGAGAGAACGGCACAGCACGGGAGAGAACGGCAGAGCACGGGGGAGAACGGCACAGCACGGGGGAGAACGGCACAGCACGGGGGAGAATGGCACAGCACGGGGGAGAACGGCACAGCACGGGGGGGAACGGCACAGCACGGGGGAGAACAGCACAGCACGGGAGAGAATGGCACAGCACAGGAGAGAACAGCACAGCACGGGACACAACGGCACAGCACGGGAAAGAACGGCACAGCACGGGAGAGAGCAGCACAGTGCGGGAGAGAACGGTACAGCACGGAAGAGAACGGAACAGCACGGGACAGAACGGCACAGCGCGGGAGGGACGGCACAGCATGGGAGAGAACGGCACAGCACGGGAGAGAACGGCACAGCATGGGAGAGAACGGCACAGCACGGGAGAGAACGGCACAGCACGGGAGAGAATGGCACAGCACGGGAGAGAACGGCACAGCACGGGAGAGAACGGCACAGTGCGGGAGAGAACGGAACAGCACGGGAGAGAACGGAACAGCGCGGGACAGAACGGCACAGCGCGGGAGAGATGGCACAGCACGGGAGAGAACGGCACAGCACGGGAGAGAATGGCACAGCACGGGAGAGAATGGCACAGCACGGGAAATAATTGCGCAGCACTGGAGAGAACGATGCAGCACGGAAGAGAACGGAACAGCACGGGACAGAACGGCACAGCGCGGGAGAGATGGCACTGCACGGGAGAGAACGGCACAGCACGGGAGAGAACCGCACAGCATGGGAGAGAATGGCACAGCACGGGAGAGAATTGCACAGCACGGGAGAGAACGGCAAGCCCCGGAGAGAATAACACAGCACAGGAGAGAATGGCACAGCACGGGTGAGAACGGCACAGCACGGGGGAGAACGGCGCAGCATGGGAGAGAACGGCACAGGACGGGAGGCAACGGCGCAGGACGGGGGAGAACGGGACAGCACGGGAGAGAACGGCTCAGCACGGGAGAGAACGGCACAGCACGAGAGAGAATGGCACAGCACGGGAGAGAATGGCACAGCGAAGGAGAGAAGGGCACAGCGCGGGAGAGCACGGCACAGAACGAGGGAAAACGGCACAGAACGAGGGAGAACGGCACGGCACGGGGGAGAACGGGACAGCACGGGGGAGAATGGGACAGCACAGGAGAAAACAGCACAGCACGGGAGGGAACGGCACAGCACGGGAGAGAACGGCACAGCACGGGAGAGAACGGTACAGCACGGGAGAGAACGGTACAGCATGGGAGAGAACGGCACAGCACGGGAGAGAACGGCACAGCACGGGAGAGAATTGCACAGCACGGGAGAGAATTGCACAGCACGGGAAAGAATTGCACAGCACGGGAGAGAACGGCACAGCACAGGAAAGAACGGCACAGCACGGGAAAGAACGGCACAGCACGGGAGAGAACGGCACAGCACGGGAGAGAATTGCACAGCACGAGAGACAACGGCACAGCACGGAAGAGAACTGCACAGCCCCGGAGAGAATTACACAGCACAGGAGAGAATGGCACAGCACGGGTGAGAACGGCACAGCACGGGTGAGAACGGCACAGCACGGGTGAGAACGGCACAGCACGGGCGAGAACGGCACAGAATGGGAGGCAACGGCGCAGGACGGGGGAGAACGGGACAGCACGGGAGAGAACGGCTCAGCACGGGAGAGAACGGCTCAGCACGGGTGAGAACAATACAGCACCGGAGAGAACGGCACAGCACGGGAGGGAAGGGCAAAGCAGGGTAGAGAACGGCACAGCACGGGAGAGAATTGCAAAGCACGGGAGAGAACAGGACAGCACGGGAGAGAACAACACAGCACGGGAGAGAACGGCACAGCACGGGAGAGAACGGCAGAGCACAGGGGAGAACGGCACAGCACGGGGGAGAACGGCACAGCACGGGGGAGAACGGCACAGCACGGGGGAGAACGGCACAGCACGGGGGAGAATGGCACAGCACGGGGGAGAACGGCACAGCACGGGAAAGAACGGCACAGCACGGGAGAGAATGAGACAGCACGGGAGAGAACGGCACAGCACGGGAGACAACGGGACAGCACGGGAGAGAACGGCACAGCACGGCAGAGAACGTCACAGCACGGGGGCGGACGGCACAGCACGGGAGAGAGCGACACAGCACGGGAGAGAACGATGCAGCACGGGAGAGAACGGCACAGCACGGGAGAGAACGGCACAGCACGGGAGAGAATTGCACAGCTCGGGAGAGAACGGCACAGCACTGGAGAGAACGGGACAGCGCGGGAGAGAACGGCACAGCACGGGAGAGAATTGCACAGCACGGGAGGGAACGGCACAGCACGGGAAAGAACGGCACAGCACGGGAAAGAACGGCACAGCACGGGAGAGAACGGCACAGCACGGGAGAGAATTGCACAGCACGAGAGACAACGGCACAGCACGGAAGAGAACTGCACAGCCCCGGAGAGAATTACACAGCACAGGAGAGAATGGCACAGCACGGGTGAGAACGGCACAGCACGGGTGAGAACGGCAAAGCACGGGTGAGAACGGCACAGCACGGGCGAGAACGGCACAGAACGGGAGGCAACGGCGCAGGACGGGAGCGAACGGGACAGCACGGGAGAGAATGGCTCAGCACGGGAGAGAACGGCTCAGCACGGGTGAGAACAATACAGCACCGGAGAGAACGGCACAGCACGGGAGGGAAGGGCACAACACGGGAGAGAACGGCACAGCACGGGAGAGAATTGCAAAGCACGGGAGAGAACAGGACAGCACGGGTGAGAACAACACAGCACGGGAGAGAACGGCACAGCACGGGAGAGAACGGCAGAGCACAGGGGAGAACGGCACAGCACGGGGGAGAACGGCACAGCACGGGGGAGAACAGCACAGCACGGGGGAGAACGGCACAGCACGGGGGAGAACGGCACAGCACGGGGGAGAACGTCACAGCACGGGAAAGAACGGCACAGCACGGGAGAGAATGAGACAGCACGGGAGAGAACGGCACAGCACGGGAGACAACGGGACAGCACGGGAGAGAACGGCACAGCACGGCAGAGAACAACACAGCACGGGAGAGAACGGCACAGCACGGGAGAGAATTGCACAGCTCGGGAGAGAACGGCACAGCACTGGAGAGAACGGGACAGCGCGGGAGAGAACGGCACAGCACGGGAGAGAATTGCACAGCACGGGAGGGAACGGGACAGCACGGGAGAGAACAACACAGCACGGGAGAGAACAACACAGCACGGGAGAGAACGGTACAGCACGGGGGGGAACGGCACAGCACGGGGGAGAACGGGATAGCACGGGAGAGAGCAGCACAGCGCGGGAGAGAACGGTACAGCACGGAAGAGAACGGAACAGCACGGGACAGAACGGCACAGCACGGGAAAGAACGGCAAAGCACGGGAGAGAGCAGCACAGTGCGGGAGAGAACGGTACAGCACGGAAGAGAACGGAACAGCATGGGACAGAACGGCACAGCACGGGAGGGACGGCACAGCACGGGAGAGAACGGCACAGCACGGGAGAGAACGGCACAGCACGGGAGAGAGCAGCACAGTGCGGGAGAGAACGGTACAGCACGGGAGAGAACGGAACAGCGCGGGACAGAACGGCACAGCGCGGGAGAGATGGCACAGCACGGGAGAGAATGGCACAGCACGGGTGAGAATGGCACAGCACGGGAGAGAATTGCACAGCACTGGAGAGAACGATGCAGCACGGAAGAGAACGGAACAGCACGGGACAGAACGGCACAGCGCGGGAGAGATGGCACTGCACGGGAGAGAACGGCACAGCACGGGAGAGAACCGCACAGCATGGGAGAGAATGGCACAGCACGGGAGAGAATTGCACAGCACGGGAGAGAACGGCAAGCCCCGGAGAGAATAACACAGCACAGGAGAGAATGGCACAGCACGGGTGAGAACGGCACAGCACGGGGGAGAACGGCGCAGCATGGGAGAGAACGGCACAGGACGGGAGACAACGGCGCAGGACGGGGGAGAACGGGACAGCACGGGAGAGAACAGCTCAGCACGGGAGAGAACGGCACAGCACGGGAGAGAATGGCACAGCACGGGAGAGAATGGCACAGCGAAGGAGAGAAGGGCACAGCGCGGGAGAGCACGGCACAGAACGAGGGAAAACGGCACAGAACGAGGGAGAACGGCACGGCACGGGGGAGAACGGGACAGCACGGGGGAGAATGGGACAGCACAGGAGAGAACAGCACAGCACGGGAGGGAACGGCACAGCACGGGAGAGAACGGCACAGCACGGGAGAGAACGGTACAGCACGGGAGAGAACGGTACAGCATGGGAGAGAACGGCACAGCACGGGAGAGAACGGCACAGCACGGGAGAGAATTGCACAGCACGGGAGAGAATTGCACACCACGGGAGAGAATTGCACAGCACGGGAGGGAACGGCACAGCACGGGAAAGAACGGCACAGCACGGGAAAGAACGGCACAGCACGGGAGAGAACGGCACAGCACGGGAGAGAATTGCACAGCACGAGAGACAACGGCACAGCACGGAAGAGAACTGCACAGCCCCGGAGAGAATTACACAGCACAGGAGAGAATGGCACAGCACGGGTGAGAACGGCACAGCACGGGTGAGAACGGCAAAGCACGGGTGAGAACGGCACAGCACGGGCGAGAACGGCACAGAACGGGAGGCAACGGCGCAGGACGGGAGCGAACGGGACAGCACGGGAGAGAATGGCTCAGCACGGGAGAGAACGGCTCAGCACGGGTGAGAACAATACAGCACCGGAGAGAACGGCACAGCACGGGAGGGAAGGGCACAGCAGGGGAGAGAACGGCACAGCACGGGAGAGAATTGCAAAGCACGGGAGAGAACAGGACAGCACGGGTGAGAACAACACAGCACGGGAGAGAACGGCACAGCACGGGAGAGAACGATGCAGCACGGAAGAGAACGGAACAGCACGGGACAGAACGGCACAGCGCGGGAGAGATGGCACTGCACGGGAGAGAACGGCACAGCACGGGAGAGAACCGCACAGCATGGGAGAGAATGGCACAGCACGGGAGAGAATTGCACAGCACGGGAGAGAACGGCAAGCCCCGGAGAGAATAACACAGCACAGGAGAGAATGGCACAGCACGGGTGAGAACGGCACAGCACGGGGGAGAACGGCGCAGCATGGGAGAGAACGGCACAGGACGGGAGGCAACGGCGCAGGACGGGGGAGAACGGGACAGCACGGGAGAGAACAGCTCAGCACGGGAGAGAACGGCACAGCACGGGAGAGAATGGCACAGCACGGGAGAGAATGGCACAGCGAAGGAGAGAAGGGCACAGCGCGGGAGAGCACGGCACAGAACGAGGGAAAACGGCACAGAACGAGGGAGAACGGCACGGCACGGGGGAGAACGGGACAGCACGGGGGAGAATGGGACAGCACAGGAGAGAACAGCACAGCACGGGAGGGAACGGCACAGCACGGGAGAGAACGGCACAGCACGGGAGAGAACGGTACAGCACGGGAGAGAACGGTACAGCATGGGAGAGAACGGCACAGCACGGGAGAGAACGGCACAGCACGGGAGAGAATTGCACAGCACGGGAGAGAATTGCACACCACGGGAGAGAATTGCACAGCACGGGAGAGAACGGCACAGCACGGGAAAGAACGGCACAGCACGGGAAAGAACGGCACAGCACGGGAAAGAACGGCACAGCACGGGAGAGAATTGCACAGCACGACAGACAACGGCACAGCACGGGAGAGAATTGCACAGCACGAGAGACAACGGCACAGCACGGAAGAGAACTGCACAGCCCCGGAGAGAATTACACAGCACAGGAGAGAATGGCACAGCACGGGTGAGAACGGCACAGCACGGGTGAGAACGGCAAAGCACGGGTGAGAACGGCACAGAACGGGAGGCAACGGCGCAGGACGGGAGCGAACGGGACAGCACGGGAGAGAATGGCTCAGCACGGGAGAGAACGGCTCAGCACGGGTGAGAACAATACAGCACCGGAGAGAACGGCACAGCACGGGAGGGAAGGGCACAGCAGGGGAGAGAACGGCACAGCACGGGAGAGAATTGCAAAGCACGGGAGAGAACAGGACAGCACGGGTGAGAACAACACAGCACGGGAGAGAACGGCACAGAACGGGAGAGAACGGCAGAGCACAGGGGAGAACGGCACAGCACGGGGGAGAACGGCACAGCACGGGGGAGAACAGCACAGCACGGGGGAGAACGTCACAGAACGGGAAAGAACGGCACAGCACGGGAGAGAATGAGACAGCACGGGAGAGAACGGCACAGCACGGGAGACAACGGGACAGCACGGGAGAGAACGGCACAGCACGGCAGAGAACAACACAGCACGGGAGAGAACGGCACAGCACGGGAGAGAATTGCACAGCTCGGGAGAGAACGGCACAGCACTGGAGAGAACGGGACAGCGCGGGAGAGAACGGCACAGCACGGGAGAGAATTGCACAGCACGGGAGGGAACGGCACAGCACGGGAAAGAACGGCACAGCACGGGAAAGAACGGCACAGCACGGGAGAGAACGGCACAGCACGGGAGAGAATTGCACAGCACGAGAGACAACGGCACAGCACGGAAGAGAACTGCACAGCCCCGGAGAGAATTACACAGCACAGGAGAGAATGGCACAGCACGGGTGAGAACGGCACAGCACGGGTGAGAACGGCAAAGCACGGGTGAGAACGGCACAGCACGGGCGAGAACGGCACAGAACGGGAGGCAACGGCGCAGGACGGGAGCGAACGGGACAGCACGGGAGAGAATGGCTCAGCACGGGAGAGAACGGCTCAGCACGGGAGGGAAGGGCACAGCAGGGGAGAGAACGGCACAGCACGGGAGAGAATTGCAAAGCACGGGAGAGAACAGGACAGCACGGGTGAGAACAACACAGCACGGGAGAGAACGGCACAGCACGGGAGAGAATGGCAGAGCACAGGGGAGAACGGCACAGCACGGGGGAGAACGGCAGAGCACGGGGGAGAACAGCACAGCACGGGGGAGAACGGCACAGCACGGGGGAGAACGGCACAGCACGGGGGAGAACGTCACAGCACGGGAAAGAACGGCACAGCACGGGAGAGAATGAGACAGCACGGGAGAGAACGGCACAGCACGGGAGACAACGGGACAGCACGGGAGAGAACGGCACAGCACGGCAGAGAACAACACAGCACGGGAGAGAACGGCACAGCACGGGAGAGAATTGCACAGCTCGGGAGAGAACGGCACAGCACTGGAGAGAACGGGACAGCGCGGGAGAGAACGGCACAGCACGGGAGAGAATTGCACAGCACGGGAGGGAACGGGACAGCATGGGAGAGAACAACACAGCACGGGAGAGAACAACACAGCACGGGAGAGAACGGTACAGCACGGGGGGGAACGGCACAGCACGGGGGAGAACAGCACAGCACGATGGAGAACGGCACAGCACGGGGGAGAACGGCACAGCACGGGGGAGAACGGCACATCACGGGGGGGAACGGCACAGCACGGGGGGGAACGGCACAGCACGGGAAAGAACGGCACAGCACGGGAGAGAGTGGCGCAGCACGAGAGAGAACGGCACAGCAAGGGAGAGAACAGCACAGCACGGGAGAGAATGGGACAGCACAGGAGAGATCGGCACAGCACGGGAGAGAACGGGACAGCACGGGAGAGAACAGCACAGCACGGCAGAGAACAACACAGCACGGGAGAGAACGGCACAGCACGGGAGAGAATTGCACAGCTCGGGAGAGAACAGCACAGCACGGGAGAGAACGGGACAGCACGGGAGAGAACGGCACAGCACGGGAGAGAACGGCACAGCACGGGTGAGAATGGCACAGCACGGGTGAGAACGGCACAGCACGGGAGAGAATTGCACAGCACGGAAGAGAATGGCACAGCACGGGAGAGAATGGCACAGCACAGGAGAGAATGGCACAGCACGGGAGAGAACTGCACAGGAGAGAATGGGACAGCACGGGAGAGAACGGCACAGCACGGGAGAGAATTGCACAGCACGGGAGAGAACGGCACAGCACGGGGGAGAACAACACAGCACGGGAGAGAACGGCACAGCACGGGAGAGAATGGCACAGCACGGGAGAGAACTGCACAGCACAGGAGAGAATGGCGCAGCTCGGGAAAGAACGGCACAGCACGGGAGAGAATGGGAAAGCACGGGAGAGAACAACACAGCACGGGAGAGAACGGCACAGTACGGATGAGAACGGCACAGCATGGGTGAGAACGACACAGCACGGGGGAGAACGGGATAGCACGGGAGAGAACGGCACAGCGCGGGAGAGACGGCACAGCACGGGGGAGAAGGGCACAGCACGGGTGAGAAAGGCACAGCACGGGGGCGAATGGCACAGCACGGGAGAGAGCGACACAGCATGGGAGAGAATGGCACAGCACAGGAGAGAGCAGCACAGTGCGGGAGAGAGCAGCACAGTGCGGGAGAGAACAGCACAGCACGGGAGAGAACAGCACAGCACGGGAGACAATGGCACAGCACGGAAGAGAACGGCACAGCCCCGGAGAGAATTACACAGCACAGGAGAGAATGGCACAGCACGGGGGAGAACGGCACAGCACGGGAGAGAACGGGACAGCACGGGAGAGAACGGCACAGCACGGCAGAGAACGGCACAGCACGGGAGAGAAAGGCACAGCACGGGAGAGAACGGCACAGCACGGGAGAGAACAGCACAGCACGGGAGAGAACAGCACAGCACGGGAGAGAACGTCACAGCACGGGAGAGAACGGCACAGCACGGGAGAGAGCGGCACAGCACGGGAGAGAACGGCACAGCACGGGAGAGAACGGCACAGCACGGGAGAGAATTGCACAGCACTGGAGAGAACGATGCAGCACGGAAGAGAACGGAACAGCACGGGACAGAACGGCACAGCGCGGGAGAGATGGCACTGCATGGGAGAGAACGGCACAGCACGGGAGAGAACCGCACAGCATGGGAGAGAATGGCACAGCACGGGAGAGAATTGCACAGCACAGGAGAGAACGATGCAGCACGGAAGAGAACGGCAAGCCCCGGAGAAAATAACACAGCACAGGAGAGAATGGCACAGCACGGGTGAGAACGGCGCAGCACGGGGGAGAACGGCGCAGCATGGGAGAGAACGGCACAGGACGGGAGGCAACGGCGCAGGACGGGGGAGAACGGGACAGCACGGGAGAGAACGGCTCAGCACGGGAGAGAATTGCACAGCTCGGGAGAGAACGGCACAGCACGGGAGAGAATTGCACAGCACGGGAGGGAACGGGACAGCACGGGAGAGAACAACACAGCACGGGAGAGAACAACACAGCACGGGAGAGAACGGCACAGCAGGGGGGAGAACGGCACACCACGGGGGAGAACGGCACAGCAGGGGGGAACGGCACAGCACGGGGGAGAACGGCACAGCACGGGGGAGAACGGCACAGCACGGGGGAGAACGGCACAGCACGGGGGAGAACGGCACAGCGTAGGAGAGAATGGCACAGCATGGGAGACAACGGGACAGCACGGGAGAGAACGGCACAGCACGGCAGAGAACAACACAGCACGGGAGAGAACGGCACAGCACGGGAGAGAATTGCACAGCTCGGGAGAGAACGGCACAGCACTGGAGAGAACGGGACAGCGCGGGAGAGAACGGCACAGCACGGGAGAGAATTGCACAGCACGGGAGGGAACGGGACAGCACGGGAGAGAACAACACAGCACGGGAGAGAACAACACAGCACGGGAGAGAACGGTACAGCACGGGGGGGAACGGCACAGCACGGGGGAGAACAGCACAGCACGATGGAGAACGGCACAGCACGGGGGAGAACGGCACAGCACGGGGGAGAACGGCACATCACGGGGGGGAACGGCACAGCACGGGGGGGAATGGCACAGCACGGGAAAGAACGGCACAGCACGGGAGAGAGTGGCACAGCACGAGAGAGAACGGCACAGCAAGGGAGAGAACAGCACAGCACGGGAGAGAATGGGACAGCACAGGAGATATCGGCACAGCACGGGAGAGAACGGGACAGCACGGGAGAGAACAGCACAGCACGGCAGAGAACAACACAGCACGGGAGAGAACGGCACAGCACGGGAGAGAATTGCACAGCTCGGGAGAGAACAGCACAGCACGGGAGAGAACGGGACAGCACAGGAGAGAACGGCACAGCACGGGAGAGAACGGCACAGCACGGGTGAGAATGGCACAGCACGGGTGAGAACGGCACAGCACGGGAGAGAATTGCACAGCACGGAAGAGAATGGCACAGCACGGGAGAGAATGGCACAGCACAGGAGAGAATGGCACAGCACGGGAGAGAACTGCACAGGAGAGAATGGGACAGCACGGGAGAGAACGGCACAGCACGGGAGAGAATTGCACAGCACGGGAGAGAACGGCACAGCACGGGGGAGAACAACACAGCACGGGAGAGAACGGCACAGCACGGGAGAGAACGGCACAGCACAGGAGAGAACTGCACAGCACAGGAGAGAATGGCGCAGCTCGGGAAAGAACGGCACAGCACGGGAGAGAATGGGAAAGCACGGGAGAGAACAACACAGCACGGGAGAGAACGGCACAGTACGGGTGAGAACGGCACAGCATGGGTGAGAACGACACAGCACGGGGGAGAACGGGATAGCACGGGAGAGAACGGCACAGCGCGGGAGAGACGGCACAGCACGGGAGAGAAGGGAACAGCACGGGTGAGAAAGGCACAGCACGGGGGCGAACGGCACAGCACGGGAGAGAGCGACACAGCATGGGAGAGAATGGCACAGCACAGGAGAGAGCAGCACAGTGCGGGAGAGAGCAGCACAGTGCGGGAGAGAACAGCACAGCACGGGAGAGAACAGCACAGCACGGGAGACAATGGCACAGCACGGAAGAGAACTGCACAGCCCCGGAGAGAATTACACAGCACAGGAGAGAATGGCACAGCACGGGGGAGAACGGCACAGCACGGGAGAGAACGGGACAGCACGGGAGAGAACGGCACAGCACGGCAGAAAACGGCACAGCACGGGAGAGAACGGCACAGCACGGGAGAGAACGGCACAGCACGGGAGAGAACAGCACAGCACGGGAGAGAACAGCACAGCACGGGAGAGAACGTCACAGCACGGGAGAGAACGGCACAGCACGGGAGAGAGCGGCACAGCACGGGAGAGAACGGCACAGCACGGGAGAGAACGGCACAGCACGGGAGAGAATTGCACAGCACTGGAGAGAACGATGCAGCACGGAAGAGAACGGAACAGCACGGGACAGAACGGCACAGCGCGGGAGAGATGGCAGTGCATGGGAGAGAACGGCACAGCACGGGAGAGAACCGCACAGCATGGGAGAGAATGGCACAGCACGGGAGAGAATTGCACAGCACAGGAGAGAACGATGCAGCACGGAAGAGAACGGCAAGCCCCGGAGAAAATAACACAGCACAGGAGAGAATGGCACAGCACGGGTGAGAACGGCGCAGCACGGGGGAGAACGGCGCAGCATGGGAGAGAACGGCACAGGACGGGAGGCAACGGCGCAGGACGGGGGAGAACGGGACAGCACGGGAGAGAACGGCTCAGCACGGGAGAGAATTGCACAGCTCGGGAGAGAACGGCACAGCACTGGAGAGAACGGGACAGCGCGGGAGAGAATGGCACAGCACGGGAGAGAATTGCACAGCACGGGAGGGAACGGAACAGCACGGGAGAGAACAACACAGCACGGGAGAGAACAACACAGCACGGGAGAGAACGGCACAGCAGGGGGGAGAACGGCACACCACGGGGGTGAACGGCACAGCAGGGGGGAACGGCACAGCACGGGGGAGAACGGCACAGCACGGGGGAGAACGGCACAGCACGGGGGAGAACGGCACAGCACGGGGGAGAACGGCACAGCGTAGGAGAGAATGGCACAGCATGGGAGAGAATGGCACAGCGTAGGAGAGAAGGGCACAGCGCGGGAGAGAAGGGCACAGCGCGGCACAGAACGAGGGAGAACGGCACAGAACGAGGGAGAACGGCACAGCACGGGGGAGTACGGGACAGCACGGGGGAGAACGGGACAGCACAGGAGAGAACAGCACAGCACGGGAGAGAACGGCACAGCACGGGAAAGAACGGCACAGCACGGGAGAGAATTGCACAGCAAGGGAGAGAATTGCACAGCACGAGAGACAACGGCACAGCACGGAAGAGAACTGCACAGCCCCGGAGAGAATTCACAGCACAGGAGAGAATGGCACAGCACGGGTGAGAACGGCACAGCACGGGTGAGAACGGCACAGCACGGGTGAGAATGGCACAGCACGGGAGGGAAGGGCACAACATGGGAGAGAACGGCACAGCACGGGAGAGAATTGCACAGCACGGGAGAGAACGGGACAGCACGGGAGAGAACAACACTGAACGGGAGAGAACGGCACAGAACGGGAGAGAACGGCAGAGCACGGGGGAGAACGGCACAGCACGGGGGAGAACGGCACAGCACGGGGGAGAACGGCACAGCACGGGGGAGAACGGCACAGCACAGCAGAGAATAGCACAGCACGGGACAGAACGGCACAGCACGGGAGAGAGTGGCACAGCACGGGAGAGAACGGCACAGCAAGGGAGAGAACGGCACAGCACGGGAGAGAATGGGACAGCACGGGAGAGAACGGCACAGCACGGGAGAGAACGGGACAGCACGGGAGAGAACAGCACAGCACGGCAGAGAACAACACAGCACGGCAGAGAACGGCACAGCACGGGAGAGAATTGCACAGCTCGGGAGAGAACGGCACAGCACGGGAGAGAACGGCACAGCACGGGAGAGAACAGCACAGCACGGGAGAGAACGGCACAGCACGGGTGAGAATGGCACAGCACGGGTGAGAACGGCACAGCACGGGAGAGAATTGCACAGCACGGGAGAGAATGGCACAGCACGGGAGAGAATGGCACAGCACAGGAGAGAATGGCACAGCACGGGAGAGAACTGCACAGGAGAGAATGGAACAGCATGGGAGAGAACGGCACAGCACGGGAGAGAATTGCACAGCACGGGAGAGAACGGCACAGCACGGGGGAGAACAACACAGCACGGGAGAGAACGGCACAGCACGGGAGAGAACGGGACAGCACGGGAGAGAACGGCACAGCACAGGAGAGAATGGCACAGCTCGGGAGAGAACGGCACAGCACGGGAGAGAATGGGAAAGCACGGGAGAGAACAACACAGCACGGGAGAGAACGGCACAGTACGGGTGAGAACGGCACAGCATGGGTGAGAACGACACAGCACGGGGGAGAACGGGATAGCACGGGAGAGAGCAGCACAGTGCGGGAGAGAACGGTACAGCACGGAAGAGAACGGAACAGCACGGGACAGAACGGCACAGCACGGGAAAGAACGGCAAAGCACGGGAGAGAGCAGCACAGTGCGGGAGAGAACGGTACAGCACGGAAGAGAACGGAACAGCACGGGACAGAACGGCACAGCGCGGGAGGGACGGCGCAGCACGGGAGAGAACGGCACAGCACGGGAGAGAACGGCACAGCACGGGAGAGAACGGCACAGCACGGGTGAGAATGGCACAGCACGGGTGAGAACGGCACAGCACGGGAGAGAATTGCACAGCACGGAAGAGAATGGCACAGCACGGGAGAGAACTGCACAGCCCGGGAGAGAATTACACAGCACAGGAGAGAGTGGCACAGCACGGGTGAGAACGGCACAGCACGGGTGAGAACGGCACAGCACGGGTGAGAACGGCACAGCACGGGAGCGAACGGCACAGCACGGGTGAGAACAATACAGCACCGGAGCGAACGGCACAGCACGGGAGGGAAGGGCACAGCAGGGGAGAGAACGGCACAGCACGGGAGAGAATTGCAAAGCACGGGAGAGAACAGGACAGCACGGGAGAGAACAACACAGCACGGGAGAGAACGGCACAGCACGGGAGAGAACAACACAGCACGGGAGAGAACGGCACAGCACGGCAGAGAACAACACAGCACGGGAGAGAATGGCTCAGCACGGGAGAGAATGGCACAGCACGGGTGAGAACAATACAGCACCGGAGAGAACGGCACAGCACGGGAGGGAAGGGCACAGCACGGGAGAGAATTGCAAAGCACGGGAGAGAACAGGACAGCACGGGAGAGAACAACACAGCACGGGAGAGAACGGCACAGCACGGGAGAGAACGGCAGAGCACAGGGGAGAACGGCACAGCACGGGGGAGAACGGCACAGCACGGGGGAGAACGGCACAGCACGGGGGAGAACGGCACAGCACGGGGGAGAACGGCACAGCACGGGGGAGAACGGCACAGCACGGGGGAGAACGTCACAGCACGTGAAAGAACGGCACAGCACGGGAGAGAATGAGACAGCACGGGAGAGAACGGCACAGCACGGGAGACAACGGGACAGCACGGGAGAGAACGGCACAGCACGGCAGAGAACAACACAGCACGGGAGAGAACGGCACAGCACGGGAGAGAATTGCACAGCTCGGGAGAGAACGGCACAGCACTGGAGAGAACGGGACAGCGCGGGAGAGAACGGCACAGCACGGGAGAGAATTGCACAGCACGGGAGGGAACGGGACAGCACGGGAGAGAACAACACAGCACGGGAGAGAACGGCACAGCACGGGGGGGAACGGCACAGCACAGGGGAGAACAGCACAGCACGGGGGAGAACGGCACAGCACGGGGGAGAACGGCACAGCACGGGGGAGAACGGCACATCACAGGGGGGAACGGCACAGCACAGGGGGGAACGGCACAGCACGGGAAAGAACGGCACAGCACGGGAGAGAGTGGCACAGCACGAGAGAGAACGGCACAGCAAGGGAGAGAACAGCACAGCACGGGAGAGAATGGGACAGCACAGGAGAGAACGGCACAGCACGGGAGAGAACGGGACAGCACGGGAGAGAACAGCACAGCACGGCAGAGAACAACACAGCACGGGAGAGAACGGCACAGCACGGGAGAGAATTGCACAGCTCGGGAGAGAACAGCACAGCACGGGAGAGAACGGGACAGCACGGGAAAGAACGGCACAGCACGGGAGAGAACGGCACAGCACGGGGGAGAACAACACAGCACGGGAGAGAACGGCACAGCACGGGAGAGAACGGCACAGCACGGGAGAGAACTGCACAGCACAGGAGAGAATGGCACAGCTCGGGAGAGAACGGCACAGCACGGGAGAGAATGGGAAAGCACGGGAGAGAACAACACAGCACGGGAGAGAACGGCACAGTACGGGTGAGAACGGCACAGCATGGGTGAGAACGACACAGCACGGGGGAGAACGGGATAGCACGGGAGAGAACGGCACAGCGCGGGAGAGACGGCACAGCACGGGAGAGAAGGGCACAGCACGGGTGAGAAAGGCACAGCACGGGGGCGAACGGCACAGCACGGGAGAGAGCGACACAGCATGGGAGAGAACGATGCAGCACGGGAGAGAACGGCACAGCACGGGAGAGAATGGCACAGCACAGGAGAGAGCAGCACAGTGCGGGAGAGAGCAGCACAGTGCGGGAGAGAACAGCACAGAACGGGAGAGAACAGCACAGCACGGGAGACAATGGCACTGCACGGAAGAGAACGGCACAGCCCCGGAGAGAATTACACAGCACAGGAGAGAATGGCACAGCACGGGGGAGAACGGCACAGCACGGGAGAGAACGGGACAGCACGGGAGAGAACGGCACAGCACGGCAGAGAACGGCACAGCACGGGAGAGAACGGCACAGCACCGGAGAGAACGGCACAGCACGGGAGAAAACGGCACAGCACGGGAGAGAACGGCACAGCACGGGAGAGAACGGCACAACACGGGAGAGAGCAGCACAGTGCAGTAGAGAACGGTACAGCACGGGAGAGAACGGAACAGCACGGGACAGAACGGCACAGCGCGGGAGAGACGGCACAGCACGGGAGAGAACGGCACAGCACGGGAGAGAATGGGACAGCACGGGAGAGAACGAGACAGCACGGGAGAGAACGGCACAGCACGGCAGAGAACAACACAGCACGGGAGAGAACAGCACAGCACGGGAGAGAATTGCACAGCTCGGGAGAGAACGGCACAGCACGGGAGAGAACGGGACAGCACGGGAGAGAACGGCACAGCACGGGAGAGAACGGCACAGCGCGGGAGAGATGGCACAGCACGGGAGAGAATGGCACAGCACGGGAGAGAATGGGACAGCACGGGAGAGAATTGCACAGCACTGGAGAGAACGATGCAGCACGGAAGAGAACAACACAGCACGGGAGAGAACAGCACAGCACGGGAGAGAATTGCACAGCTCGGGAGAGAACGGCACAGCACGGGAGAGAACGGGACAGCACGGGAGAGAACGGCACAGCACGGGAGAGAACGGCACAGCGCGGGAGAGATGGCACAGCACGGGAGAGAATGGCACAGCACGGGAGAGAATGGGACAGCACGGGAGAGAATTGCACAGCACTGGAGAGAACGATGCAGCACGGAAGAGAACGGAACAGCACGGGACAGAACGGCACAGCGCGGGAGAGATGGCACTGCACGGGAGAGAACGGCACAGCACGGGAGAGAACCGCACAGCATGGGAGAGAATGGCACAGCACGGGAGAGAAATGCACAGCACGGGGGAGAACGGCGCAGCACGGGAGATAACAGCACAGCACGGGAGGGAACGGCACAGCACGGGAGAGAACGGCACAGCACGGGAGAGAACGGTACAGCACGGGACAGAACGGTACAGCATGGGAGAGAACGGCACAGCACGGGAGAGAACGGCACAGCACGGGAGAGAATTGCAAAGCACGGGAGAGAATTGCACACCACGGGAGAGAATTGCACAGCACGGGAGAGAACGGCACAGCACGGGAAAGAACGGCACAGCACGGGAAAGAACGGCACAGCACGGGAGAGAACGGCACAGCACGGGAGAGAATTGCACAGCACGAGAGACAACGGCACAGCACGGAAGAGAACTGCACAGCCCCGGAGAGAATTACACAGCACAGGGGAGAATGGCACAGCACGGGTGAGAACGGCACAGCACGGGTGAGAACGGCACAGCACGGGTGAGAACGGCACAGCACGGGCGAGAACGGCACAGAACGGGAGGCAACGGCGCAGGACGGGGGAGAACGGGACAGCACGGGAGAGAATGGCTCAGCACGGGAGAGAACGGCTCAGCACGGGTGAGAACAATACAGCACCGGAGAGAACGGCACAGCACGGGAGGGAAGGGCACAGCAGGGGAGAGAACGGCACAGCACGGGAGAGAATTCCAAAGCACGGGAGAGAACAGGACAGCACGGGAGAGAACAACACAGCACGGGAGAGAACGGCACAGCACGGGAGAGAACGGCAGAGCACAGGGGAGAACGGCACAGCACGGGGGAGAACGGCACAGCACGGGGGAGAACGGCACAGCACGGGGGAGAACGGCACAGCACGGGGGAGAACGGCACAGCACGGGAAAGAACGGCACAGCACGGGAGAGAATGAGACAGCACGGGAGAGAACGGCACAGCACGGGAGACAACGGGACAGCACGGGAGAGAACGGCACAGCACGGCAGAGAACAACACAGCACGGGAGAGAACGGCACAGCACGGGAGAGAATTGCACAGCTCGGGAGAGAACGGCACAGCACTGGAGAGAACGGGACAGCGCGGGAGAGAACGGCACAGCACGGGAGAGAATTGCACAGCACGGGAGGGAACGGGACAGCACGGGAGAGAACAACACAGCACGGGAGAGAACAACACAGCACGGGAGAGAACGGCACAGCACGGGGGGGAACGGCACAGCACGGGGGAGAACAGCACAGCACGGGGGAGAACGGCACAGCACGGGGGAGAACGGCACAGCACGGGGGAGAACGGCACATCACGGGGGGGAACGGCACAGCACGGGGGGGAATGGCACAGCACGGGAAAGAACGGCACAGCACGGGAGAGAGTGGCACAGCACGAGAGAGAACGGCACAGCAAGGGAGAGAACAGCACAGCACGGGAGAGAATGGGACAGCACAGGAGAGAACAGCACAGCACGGGAGAGAACGGGACAGCACGGGAGAGAACAGCACAGCACGGGAGAGAATTGCACAGCTCGGGAGAGAACAGCACAGCACGGGGGAGAACGGGACAGCACGGGAGAGAACGGCACAGCACGGGAGAGAACGGCACAGCACGGGTGAGAATGGCACAGCACGGGTGAGAACGGCACAGCACGGGAGAGAATTGCACAGCACGGAAGAGAATGGCACAGCACGGGAGAGAATGGCACAGCACAGGAGAGAATGGCACAGCACGGGAGAGAACTGCACAGGAGAGAATGGGACAGCACGGGAGAGAACGGCACAGCACGGGAGAGAATTGCACAGCACGGGAGAGAACGGCACAGCACGGGGGAGAACAACACAGCACGGGAGAGAACGGCACAGCACGGGAGAGAACGGCACAGCACGGGAGAGAACTGCACAGCACAGGAGAGAATGGCACAGCTCGGGAGAGAACGGCACAGCACGGTAGAGAATGGGAAAGCACGGGAGAGAACAACACAGCACGGGAGAGAACGGCACAGCACGGGAGAGAATGAGACAGCACGGGAGAGAACGGCACAGCACGGGAGACAACGGGACAGCACGGGAGAGAACGGCACAGCACGGCAGAGAACAACACAGCACGGGAGAGAACGGCACAGCACGGGAGAGAATTGCACAGCTCGGGAGAGAACGGCACAGCACTGGAGAGAACGGGACAGCGCGGGAGAGAACGGCACAGCACGGGAGAGAATTGCACAGCACGGGAGGGAACGGGACAGCACGGGAGAGAACAACACAGCACGGGAGAGAACAACACAGCACGGGAGAGAACGGCACAGCACGGGGGGGAACGGCACAGCACGGGGGAGAACAGCACAGCACGGGGGAGAACGGCACACCACGGGGGAGAACGGCACAGCACGGGGGAGAACGGCACATCACGGGGGGGAACGGCACAGCACGGGGGGGAACGGCACAGCACGGGAAAGAACGGCACAGCACGGGAGAGAGTGGCACAGCACGAGAGAGAACGGCACAGCACGGGAGAGAATGGGACAGCACAGGAGAGAACGGCACAGCACGGGAGAGAACAGGACAGCACGGGAGAGAACAGCACAGCACGGCAGAGAACAACACAGCTCGGGAGAGAACAGCACAGCACGGGAGAGAACGGGACAGCACGGGAGAGAACGGCACAGCACGGGAGAGAACGGCACAGCACGGGTGAGAATGGCACAGCACGGGTGAGAACGGCACAGCACGGGAGAGAATTGCACAGCACGGAAGAGAATGGCACAGCACGGGAGAGAATGGCACAGCACAGGAGAGAATGGCACAGCACGGGAGAGAACTGCACAGGAGAGAATGGGACAGCACGGGAGAGAACGGCACAGCACGGGAGAGAATTGCACAGCACGGGAGAGAACGGCACAGCACGGGGGAGAACAACACAGCACGGGAGAGAACGGCACAGCACGGGAGAGAACGGCACAGCACGGGAGAGAACTGCACAGCACAGGAGAGAATGGCACAGCTCGGGAGAGAACGGCACAGCACGGGAGAGAATGGGAAAGCACGGGAGAGAACAACACAGCACGGGAGAGAACGGCACAGTACGGGTGAGAACGGCACAGCATGGGTGAGAACGACACAGCACGGGGGAGAACGGGATAGCACGGGAGAGAACGGCACAGCGCGGGAGAGACGGCACAGCACGGGAGAGAAGGGCACAGCACGGGTGAGAAAGGCACAGCACGGGGGCGAACGGCACAGCACGGGAGAGAGCGACACAGCATGGGAGAGAGCGATGCAGCACGGGAGCGAACGGCACAGCACGGGAGAGAATGGCACAGCACAGGAGAGAGCAGCACAGTGCGGGAGAGAGCAGCACAGTGCGGGAGAGAACAGCACAGCACGGGAGAGAACAGCACAGCACGGGAGACAATGGCACAGCACGGAAGAGAACGGCACAGCCCCGGAGAGAATTACACAGCACAGGAGAGAATGGCACAGCACGGGGGAGAACGGCACAGCACGGGAGAGAACGGGACAGCACGGGAGAGAACGGCACAGCACGGCAGAGAACGGCACAGCACGGGAGAGAACGGCACAGCACGGGAGAGAACGGCACAGCACGGGAGAGAACGGCACAGCACGGGAGAGAACGGCACAGCACGGGAGAGAACAGCACAGCACGGGAGAGAACAGCACAGCACGGGAGAGAACAGCACAGCACGGGAGAGAACGGCACAGCACGGGAGAGAATGGAACAGCACGGGAGAGAACGTCACAGCACGGGAGAGAACGTCACAGCACGGGAGAGAACGTCACAGCACGGGAGAGAACGGCACAGCACGGGAGAGAACGGCACAGCACGGGAGAGAACGGCACAGCACGGGAGAGAACGGCACAGCACGGGAGAGAATTGCACAGCACTGGAGAGAACGATGCAGCACGGAAGAGAACGGAACAGCACGGGTCAGAACGGCACAGCGCAGGAGAGATGGCACTGCACGGGAGAGAACGGCACAGCACGGGAGAGAACCGCACAGCATGGGAGAGAATGGCACAGCACGGGAGAGAATTGCACAGCACAGGAGAGAACGATGCAGCACGGAAGAGAACGGCAAGCCCCGGAGAAAATAACACAGCACAGGAGAGAATGGCACAGCACGGGTGAGAAGGGAGCAGCACGGGGGAGAACGGCGCAGCATGGGAGAGAACGGCACAGGACGGGAGGCAACGGCGCAGGATGGGGGAGAACGGGACAGCACGGGAGAGAACGGCTCAGCACGGGAGAGAATTGCACAGCTCGGGAGAGAACGGCACAGCACTGGAGAGAACGGGACAGCGCGGGAGAGAATGGCACAGCACGGGAGAGAATTGCACAGCACGGGAGGGAACGGGACAGCACGGGAGAGAACAACACAGCACGGGAGAGAACAACACAGCACGGGAGAGAACGGCACAGCAGGGGGGAGAACGGCACAGCGCGGGGGAGAACGGCACAGCACGGGGGGGAACGGCACAGCACGGGGGAGAACGGCACAGCACGGGGGAGAACGGCACAGCACGGGGGAGAACGGCACAGCACGGGAGAGAATGGAACAGCACGGGAGAGAACGTCACAGCACGGGAGAGAACGTCACAGCACGGGAGAGAACGTCACAGCACGGGAGAGAACGGCACAGCACGGGAGAGAATGGCACAGCGCGGGAGAGAATGGCACAGCGTAGGAGAGAAGGGCACAGCGCGGGAGAGAAGGGCACAGCGTGGGAGAGCACGGCACAGAACGAGGGAGAACGGCACAGAACGAGGGAGAACGGCACAGCACGGGGGAGTACGGGACAGCACGGGGGAGAACGGGACAGCACAGGAGAGAACGGCACAGCACGGGAGAGAACGGCACAGCACGGGAAAGAACGGCACAGCACGGGAGAGAATTGCACAGCACGGGAGAGAATTGCACAGCACGAGAGACAACGGCACAGCACGGAAGAGAACTGCACAGCCCCGGAGAGAATTACACAGCACAGGAGAGAATTGCACAGCACGGGTGAGAACAGCACAGCACGGGTGAGAACGGCACAGCACGGGTGAGAACGGCACAGAACGGGTGGCAACGGCGCAGGACGGGGGAGAACGAGACAGCACGGGAGAGAACGGCACAGCACGGGAGAGAACGGCTCAGCACGGGTGAGAACAATACAGCACCGGAGGAAACGGCACAGCACGGGAGGGAAGGGCACAACACGGGAGAGAACGGCACAGCACGGGAGAGAATTGCACAGCACGGGAGAGAACGGGACAGCACGGGAGAGAACGGCAGAGCACGGGGGAGAACGGCACAGCACGGGGGAGAACGGCACAGCACGGGGGAGAACGGCACAGCACGGGGGAGAACGGCACAGCACGGGGGAGAACGGCACAGCACGGGGGAGAACGGCACAGCACGGGGGAGAACGGCACAGCACGGGGGAGAACGGCACAGCACGGGGGAGAACGGCACAGCACGGGGGAGAACGGCACAGCACGGGGGAGAACGGCACAGCACGGGGGGGAACGGCACAGCACAGGAGAGAACAGCACAGCACGGGACAGAACGGCACAGCACGGGAGAGAGTGGCACAGCACGGGAGAGAACGGCACAGCAAGGGAGAGAACGGCACAGCACGGGAGAGAATGGGACAGCACGGGAGAGAATGCGACAGCACGGGAGAGAACGGCACAGCACGGGAGAGAACGGGACAGCACGGGAGAGAACGGCACAGCACGGCAGAGAACAACACAGCACGGGAGAGAACAGCACAGCACGGGAGAGAATTGCACAGCTCGGGAGAGAACGGCACAGCACGGGAGAGAACGGGACAGCACGGGAGAGAACGGCACAGCACGGGAGAGAACGGCACAGTACGGGAGAGAATTGAACAGCACGGGAGAGAATGGCACAGCACAGGAGAGAACAGCACAGCACGGGAGAGAACTGCACAGCACAGGAGAGAATGTCACAGCACGGGAGAGAATGGCACAGCGAAGGAGAGAAGGGCACAGCGCGGGAGAGAAGGGCACAGCACGGGAGAGAATTGCACAGCACGGGAGAGAACGGCACAGCACGGGAAAGAACGGCACAGCACGGGAAAGAACGGCACAGCACGGGAGAGAACGGCACAGCACGGGGGAGAACAACACAGCACGGGAGAGGACGGCACAGCACGGGATGGAACGGCACAGCACGGGAGAGAACTGCACAGCACAGGAGAGAATGGCACAGCTCGGGAGAGAACGGCACAGCACGGGAGAGAACGGGAAAGCACGGGAGAGAACGGGATAGCACGGGAGAGAACGGCACAGCGCGGGAGAGACGGCACAGCACGGGAGAGAAGGGCACAGCACGGGGGAGAATGGCACAGCACGGGGGCGAACGGAACAGCACGGGAGAGAGCGACACAGCACGGGAGAGAGCGACACAGCACGGTAGAGAACGATGCAGCACGGGAGAGAACGGCACAGCACGGGAGAGAATTGCACAGCACGGGAGAGAATGGCACAGCACGGGAGAGAGCAGCACAGTGCGGGAGAGAACAGCACAGCACGGGAGAGAATGGCACAGCACGGGAGAGAGCGACACAGCACGGGAGAGAACGATGCAGCACGGAAGAGAACGGCACAGCCCCGGAGAGAATTACATAGCACGGGAGAGAATGGCACAGCACGGGGGAGAATGGCACAGCACGGGAGAGAACCGCACAGCACGGCAGAGAACAACACAGCACGGGAGAGAACGGGACAGCACGGAAGAGAATTGCACAGCTCGGGAGAGAACGGCACAGCACGGGAGAGAACGGGACAGCACGGGAGAGAACTGCACAGCACGGGAGAGAACGGCACAGCACGGGAGAGAACGGCACAGCACGAGAGAGAACGGCACAGCACGGGAGAGAATTGCACAGCACGGGAGAGAACGGCACAGCACGGGAGAGAACGGCACAGCACGGGAGAGAACGGCACAGCACCGGAGAGAACGGCACAGCACGGGAGAGAACGGCACAGCACGGGAGAGAACGGCACAGCACGGGAGAGAACGGCACAACACGGGAGAGAGCAGCACAGTGCAGTAGAGAACGGCACAGCATGGGAGAGAACGGCACAGCACGGGAGAGAATGGCACAGCACGGGAGGGAATGGAACAGCACGGGAGAGAACGATGCAGCACGGAAGAGAACGGCACAGCCCCGGAGAGAATTACACAGCACAGGAGAGAATGGGACAGCACGGGTGAGAACGGCACAGCACGGGAGAGAACGGCACAGCACGGGAGAGAACGGCACAGCACGGGAGAGAATGGCACAGCATGGGAGAGAATGGCACAGCATAGGAGAGAAGGGCACAGCGCGGGAGAGAAGGGCATAGCGCGGGAGAGCACGGCACAGAACGAGGGAGAACGGCACAGAACGAGGGAGAACGGCACAGCACGGGGGAGTACGGGACAGCACGGGGGAGAACGGGACAGCACAGGAGAGAACAGCACAGCACGGGAGAGAACGGCACAGCACGGGAAAGAACGGCACAGCACGGGAGAGAACGGCACAGCACGGGAGAGAATTGCACAGCACGAGAGACAACGGCACAGCACGGAAGAGAACTGCACAGCCCCGGAGAGAATTACACAGCACAGGAGAGAATGGCACAGCACGGGTGAGAACGGCACAGCACGGGGGAGAACGGCGCAGCATGGGAGAGAACGGCACAAAACGGGAGGCAACGGCGCAGGACGGGGGAGAACGGGACATCACGGGAGAGAACGGCTCAGCACGGGAGAGAACGGCACAGCACGGGAGAGAACGGCACAGCACGGGAGAGAATGGCACAGCATGGGAGAGAATGGCACAGCGTAGGAAAGAAGGGCACAGCGCGGGAGAGAAGGGCACAGCGCGGGAGAGCACGGCACAGAACGAGGGAGAACGGCACAGAACGAGGGAGAAGGGCACAGCACGGGGGAGTACGGGACAGCACGGGGGAGAACGGAACAGCACGGGAGAGAACGGCACAGCACGGGAGAGAACGGAACAGCATGGGAGAGAACGGCACAGCAAGGGAGAGAATTGCACAGCACGAGAGACAACGGCACAGCACGGGTGAGAACGGCACAGCACGGGTGAGAACGGCACAGCACGGGTAAGAACGGCACAGCACGGGAGAGAACGGGACAGAACGGGAGGCAACGGCGCAGGACGGGGGAGAACGGCACAGCACGGGAGAGAATGGCACAGCGCGGGAGAGACGGGCACAGCGCGGGAGAGCACGCCACAGAACGAGGGAGAACGGCACAGCACGGGGGAGAACGGGACAGCACGGGGGAGAACGGGACATAACGGGAGAGAACGGCACAGCACGGGAGAGAACGGCACAGCACGGGAGAGAACGGTACAGCACGGGAGAGAACGGAACAGCACGGGACAGAACGGCACAGCACGGGAGAGAATGGCACAGCACGGGAGAGAATGGCACAGCACGGGAGAGAATGGCACAGCACGGGAGAGAATTGCACAGCACGGGAGAGAACGATGCAGCACGGAAGAGAACGGAACAGCATGGGACAGAACGGCACAGCGCGGGAGAGATGGCACTGCACGGGAGAGAACGGCACAGCACGGGAGAGAACGGCACAGCATCGGAGAGAATGGCACAGCACGGGAGAGAATTGCACAGCACGGGAGAGAACGATGCAGCACGGAAGAGAACGGCAAGCCCCGGAGAGAATAACACAGCACAGGAGAGAATGGCACAGCACGGGGGAGAATGGCGCAGCATGGGAGAGAACGGCACAGGACGCGAGGCAACGGCGCAGGACGGGGGAGAACGGAACAGCACGGGAGAGAACGGCTCAGCACGGGAGAGAACGGCACAGCACGGGAGAGAACGGCACAGCATGGGAGAGAATGGCACAGCACGGGAGAGAATGGCACAGCGAAGGAGAGAAGGGCACAGCGCGGGAGAGAAGGGCACAGCACGGGAGAGAATTGCACAGCACGGGAGAGAACGGCACAGCACGGGAAAGAACGGCACAGCACGGGAAAGAACGGCACAGCACGGGAGAGAACGGCACAGCATGGGAGAGAATTGCACAGCACGAGAAACAACAGCACAGCACGGAAGAGAACTGCACAGCCCCGGAGAGAATTACACAGCACAGGAGAGAATGGCACAGCACGGGTGAGAACGGCACAGCACGGGTGAGAACGGCACAGCACGGGTGAGAACGGCACAGCACGGGAGAGAACGGCACAGCACGGGAGAGAACGGCACAGCACGGGAGAGAATTGCACAGCACGGGAGAGAACGGCACAGCACGGGAGAGAATGGCACAGCACGGGAGAGAACGATGCAGCACGGAAGAGATCGGCACAGCCCCGGAGAGAATTACACAGCACAGGAGAGAATGGCACAGCACGGGTGAGAACGGCACAGCACGGGGGAGAACGGCGCAGCATGGGAGAGAACGGCACAAAACGGGAGGCAACGGCGCAGGACGGGGGAGAACGGGACAGCACGGGAGAGAACGGCTCAGAACGGCACAGCACAGGAGAGAACGGCACAGCAGGGGAGAGAATGGCACAGCATGGGAGAGAATGGCACAGTGTAGGAGAGAAGGGCACAGCGCGGGAGAGAAGGGCATAGCGCGGGAGAGCACGGCACAGAACGAGGGAGAACGGCACAGAACGAGGGAGGACGGCACAGCACGGGGGAGTACGGGACAGCACGGGGGAGAACGGGACAGCACAGGAGAGAACAGCACAGCACGGGAGAGAACGGCACAGCACGGGAAAGAACGGCACAGCACGGGAGAGAACGGCACAGCACGGGAGAGAATTGCACAGCACGAGAGACAACGGCACAGCACGGAAGAGAACTGCACAGCCCCGGAGAGAATTACACAGCACAGGAGAGAATGGCACAGCACGGGTGAGAACGGCACAGCACGGGTGAGAACGGCACAGCACGGGTGAGAACGGCACAGCACGGGAGAGAACGGCACAGCACGGGAGAGAACGGCACAGAACGGGTGGCAACGGCGCAGGACGGGGGAGAACGAGACAGCACGGGAGAGAACGGCTCAGCACGGAGAGAACAATACAGCACCGGAGGAAACGGCACAGCACGGGAGGGAAGGGCACAACACGGGAGAGAACGGCACAGCACGGGAGAGAATTGCACAGCACGGGAGAGAACGGGACAGCACGGGAGAGAACAACACTGAACGGGAGAGAACGGCACAGAACGGGAGAGAACGGCAGAGCACGGGGGAGAACGGCACAGCACGGGGGAGAACGGCACAGCACGGGGGAGAACGGCACAGCACGTGGGAGAACGGCACAGCACGGGAGAGAACAGCACAGCACAGGAGAGAACAGCACAGCACGGGACAGAACGGCACAGCACGGGAGAGAGTGGCACAGCACGGGAGAGAACGGCACAGCAAGGGAGAGAACGGCACAGCACGGCAGAGAACAACACAGCACGGGAGAGAACAGCACAGCACGGGAGAGAATTGCACAGCTCGGGAGAGAACGGCACAGCACGGGAGAGAACGGGACAGCACGGGAGAGAACGGCACAGCACGGGAGAGAACGGCACAGTACGGGAGAGAATTTCACAGCACGGGAGAGAATGGCACAGCACAGGAGAGAACAGCACAGCACGGGAGAGAACTGCACAGCACAGGAGAGAATGGCACAGCACGGGAGAGAATGGCACAGCGAAGGAGAGAAGGGCACAGCGCGGGAGAGAAGGGCACAGCACGGGAGAGAATTGCACAGCACGGGAGAGAACGGCACAGAACGGGAAAGAACAGCACAGCACGGGAAAGAACGGCACAGCACGGGAGAGAACGGCACAGCACGGGGGAGAACAACACAGCACGGGAGAGGACGGCACAGCACGGGAGAGAACGGGAAAGCACGGGAGAGAACAACACAGCACGGGAGAGAATGGCACAGCACGGGTGAGAACGGCACAGCATGGGGGAGAACAGCACAGCACGGCAGACAGCGGCACAGCATGGGTGAGAACGACACAGCACGGGGGAGAACGGGACAGCACGGGGGAGAACGGGATAGCACGGGAGAGAACGGCACAGCGCGGGAGAGACAGCACAGCACGGGAGAGAAGGGCACAGCACAGGTGTGAATGGCACAGCACGGGGGCGAACGGCATAGCACGGGAGAGAGCGACACAGCACGGGAGAGAGCGACAAAGCACGGTAGAGAACGATGCAGCACGGGAGAGAACGGCACAGCACGGGAGAGAATTGCACAGCACGGGAGAGAATGGCACAGCACGGGAGAGAGCAGCACAGTGCAGGAGAGAACAGCACAGCACGGGAGAGAATGGCACAGCACGGGAGAGAGCGACACAGCACGGGAGAGAACGATGCAGCACGGAAGAGAACAGCACAGCCCCGGAGAGAATTACATAGCACGGGAGAGAATGGCACAGCACGGGGGAGAATGGCACAGCACGGGAGAGAACGGCACAGCACGGCAGAGAACAACACAGCACGGGAGAGAACGGGACAGCATGGAAGAGGATTGCACAGCTCGGGAGAGAACGGCACAGCACGGGAGAGAACGGGACAGCACGGGAGAGAACTGCACAGCACGGGAGAGAACGGCACAGCACGGGAGAGAACGGCACAGCACGGGAGAGAACGGCACAGCACGGGAGAGAATTGCACAGCACGGGAGAGAATGGCACAGCACGGGAGAGAACGGCACAGCACGGGAGAGAACGGCACAGCACGGGAGAGAACGGCACAGCACCGGAGAGAACGGCACAGCACGGGAGAGAACGGCACAGCACGGGAGAGAACGGCACAGCACGGGAGAGAACGGCACAACACGGGAGAGAGCAGCACAGTGCAGTAGAGAACGGTACAGCACGGGAGAGAACGGAACAGCACGGGACAGAACGGCACAGCGCGGGAGAGACGGCACAGCACGGGAGAGAACGGCACAGCACGGGAGAGAATGGCACAGCACGGGAGAGAATGGCACAGCACGGGAGAGAACGATGCAGCACGGAAGAGAACGGCACAGCCCCGGAGAGAATTACACAGCACAGGAGAGAATGGCACAGCACGGGTGAGAACGGCACAGCACGGGAGAGAACGGCACAGCACGGGTGAGAACGGGACAGCACGGGAGAGAACGGCTCAGCACGGGAGAGAACGGCACCGCACAGGAGAGAACGGCACAGCAGGGGAGAGAATGGCACAGCATGGGAGAGAATGGCACAGCGTAGGAGAGAAGGGCACAGCGCGGGAGAGAAGGGCATAGCGCGGGAGAGCACGGCACAGAACGAGGGAGAACGGCACAGAACGAGGGAGGACGGCACAGCACGGGGGAGTACGGGACAGCACGGGAGAGAACGGCACAGCACGGGAGAGAACGGCACAGCACCGGAGAGAACGGCACAGCACGGGAGAGAACGGCACAGCACGGGAGAGAACGGCACAGCACGGGAGAGAACGGCACAACACGGGAGAGAGCAGCACAGTGCAGTAGAGAACGGCACAGCATGGGAGAGAACGGCACAGCACGGGAGAGAATGGCACAGCACGGGAGGGAATGGAACAGCACGGGAGAGAACGATGCAGCACGGAAGAGAACGGCACAGCCCCGGAGTGAATTACACAGCACAGGAGAGAATGGGACAGCACGGGTGAGAACGGCACAGCACGGGAGAGAACGGCACAGCACGGGAGAGAACGGCACAGCACGGGAGAGAATGGCACAGCATGGGAGAGAATGGCACAGCATAGGAGAGAAGGGCACAGCGCGGGAGAGAAGGGCATAGCGCGGGAGAGCACGGCACAGAACGAGGGAGAACGGCACAGAACGAGGGAGAACGGCACAGCACGGGGGAGTACGGGACAGCACGGGAAAGAACGGCACAGCACGGGAGAGAACGGCACAGCACGGGAGAGAATTGCACAGCACGAGAGACAACGGCACAGCACGGAAGAGAACTGCACAGCCCCGGAGAGAATTACACAGCACAGGAGAGAATGGCACAGCACGGCTGAGAACGGCACAGCACGGGGGAGAACGGCGCAGCATGGGAGAGAACGGCACAAAACGGGAGGCAACGGCGCAGGACGGGGGAGAACGGGACATCACGGGAGAGAACGGCTCAGCACGGGAGAGAACGGCACAGCACGGGAGAGAACGGCACAGCACGGGAGAGAATGGCACAGCATGGGAGAGAATGGCACAGCGTAGGAAAGAAGGGCACAGCGCGGGAGAGAAGGGCACAGCGCGGGAGAGCACGGCACAGAACGAGGGAGAACGGCACAGAACGAGGGAGAAGGGCACAGCACGGGGGAGTACGGGACAGCACGGGGGAGAACGGAACAGCACGGGAGAGAACGGCACAGCACGGGAGAGAACGGAACAGCATGGGAGAGAACGGCACAGCAAGGGAGAGAATTGCACAGCACGAGAGACAACGGCACAGCACGGGTGAGAACGGCACAGCACGGGTGAGAACGGCACAGCACGGGTAAGAACGGCACAGCACGGGAGAGAACGGGACAGAACGGGAGGCAACGGCGCAGGACGGGGGAGAACGGCACAGCACGGGAGAGAATGGCACAGCGCGGGAGAGAAGGGCACAGCGCGGGAGAGCACGCCACAGAACGAGGGAGAACGGCACAGCACGGGGGAGAACGGGACAGCACGGGGGAGAACGGGACATAACGGGAGAGAACGGCACAGCACGGGAGAGAACGGCACAGCACGGGAGAGAACGGTACAGCACGGGAGAGAACGGAACAGCACGGGACAGAACGGCACAGCACGGGAGAGAATGGCACAGCACGGGAGAGAATGGCACAGCACGGGAGAGAATGGCACAGCACGGGAGAGAATTGCACAGCACGGGAGAGAACGATGCAGCACGGAAGAGAACGGAACAGCATGGGACAGAACGGCACAGCGCGGGAGAGATGGCACTGCACGGGAGAGAACGGCACAGCACGGGAGAGAACGGCACAGCATCGGAGAGAATGGCACAGCACGGGAGAGAATTGCACAGCACGGGAGAGAACGATGCAGCACGGAAGAGAACGGCAAGCCCCGGAGAGAATAACACAGCACAGGAGAGAATGGCACAGCACGGGGGAGAATGGCGCAGCATGGGAGAGAACGGCACAGGACGCGAGGCAACGGCGCAGGACGGGGGAGAACGGAACAGCACGGGAGAGAACGGCTCAGCACGGGAGAGAACGGCACAGCACGGGAGAGAACGGCACAGCATGGGAGAGAATGGCACAGCACGGGAGAGAATGGCACAGCGAAGGAGAGAAGGGCACAGCGCGGGAGAGAAGGGCACAGCACGGGAGAGAATTGCACAGCACGGGAGAGAACGGCACAGCACGGGAAAGAACGGCACAGCACGGGAAAGAACGGCACAGCACGGGAGAGAACGGCACAGCATGGGAGAGAATTGCACAGCACGAGAAACAACAGCACAGCACGGAAGAGAACTGCACAGCCCCGGAGAGAATTACACAGCACAGGAGAGAATGGCACAGCACGGGTGAGAACGGCACAGCACGGGTGAGAACGGCACAGCACGGGTGAGAACGGCACAGCACGGGAGAGAACGGCACAGCACGGGAGAGAACGGCACAGCACGGGAGAGAATTGCACAGCACGGGAGAGAACGGCACAGCACGGGAGAGAATGGCACAGCACGGGAGAGAACGATGCAGCACGGAAGAGAACGGCACAGCCCCGGAGAGAATTACACAGCACAGGAGAGAATGGCACAGCACGGGTGAGAACGGCACAGCACGGGGGAGAACGGCGCAGCATGGGAGAGAACGGCACAAAACGGGAGGCAACGGCGCAGGACGGGGGAGAACGGGACAGCACGGGGGAGAACGGCTCAGCACGGGAGAGAACGGCACAGCACAGGAGAGAACGGCACAGCAGGGGAGAGAATGGCACAGCATGGGAGAGAATGGCACAGCGTAGGAGAGAAGGGCATAGCGCGGGAGAGCACGGCACAGAACGAGGGAGAACGGCACAGAACGAGGGAGGACGGCACAGCACGGGGGAGTACGGGACAGCACGGGGGAGAACGGGACAGCACAGGAGAGAACAGCACAGCACGGGAGAGAACGGCACAGCACGGGAAAGAACGGCACAGCACGGGAGAGAACGGCACAGCACGGGAGAGAATTGCACAGCACGAGAGACAACGGCACAGCACGGAAGAGAACTGCACAGCCCCGGAGAGAATTACACAGCACAGGAGAGAATGGCACAGCACGGGTGAGAACGGCACAGCACGGGGGAGAACGGCGCAGCATGGGAGAGAACGGCACAAAACGGGAGGCAACGGCGCAGGACGGGGGAGAACGGGACATCACGGGAGAGAACGGCTCAGCACGGGAGAGAACGGCACAGCACGGGAGAGAACGGCACAGCACGGGAGAGAATGGCACAGCATGGGAGAGAATGGCACAGCGTAGGAAAGAAGGGCACAGCGCGGGAGAGAAGGGCACAGCGCGGGAGAGCACGGCACAGAACGAGGGAGAACGGCACAGAACGAGGGAGAAGGGCACAGCACGGGGGAGTACGGGACAGCACGGGGGAGAACGGAACAGCACGGGAGAGAACGGCACAGCACGGGAGAGAACGGAACAGCATGGGAGAGAACGGCACAGCAAGGGAGAGAATTGCACAGCACGAGAGACAACGGCACAGCACGGGTGAGAACGGCACAGCACGGGTGAGAACGGCACAGCACGGGTAAGAACGGCACAGCACGGGAGAGAACGGGACAGAACGGGAGGCAACGGCGCAGGACGGGGGAGAACGGCACAGCACGGGAGAGAATGGCACAGCGCGGGAGAGACGGGCACAGCGCGGGAGAGCACGCCACAGAACGAGGGAGAACGGCACAGCACGGGGGAGAACGGGACAGCACGGGGGAGAACGGGACATAACGGGAGAGAACGGCACAGCACGGGAGAGAACGGCACAGCACGGGAGAGAACGGTACAGCACGGGAGAGAACGGAACAGCACGGGACAGAACGGCACAGCACGGGAGAGAATGGCACAGCACGGGAGAGAATGGCACAGCACGGGAGAGAATGGCACAGCACGGGAGAGAATTGCACAGCACGGGAGAGAACGATGCAGCACGGAAGAGAACGGAACAGCATGGGACAGAACGGCACAGCGCGGGAGAGATGGCACTGCACGGGAGAGAACGGCACAGCACGGGAGAGAACGGCACAGCATCGGAGAGAATGGCACAGCACGGGAGAGAATTGCACAGCACGGGAGAGAACGATGCAGCACGGAAGAGAACGGCAAGCCCCGGAGAGAATAACACAGCACAGGAGAGAATGGCACAGCACGGGGGAGAATGGCGCAGCATGGGAGAGAACGGCACAGGACGCGAGGCAACGGCGCAGGACGGGGGAGAACGGAACAGCACGGGAGAGAACGGCTCAGCACGGGAGAGAACGGCACAGCACGGGAGAGAACGGCACAGCATGGGAGAGAATGGCACAGCACGGGAGAGAATGGCACAGCGAAGGAGAGAAGGGCACAGCGCGGGAGAGAAGGGCACAGCACGGGAGAGAATTGCACAGCACGGGAGAGAACGGCACAGCACGGGAAAGAACGGCACAGCACGGGAAAGAACGGCACAGCACGGGAGAGAACGGCACAGCATGGGAGAGAATTGCACAGCACGAGAAACAACAGCACAGCACGGAAGAGAACTGCACAGCCCCGGAGAGAATTACACAGCACAGGAGAGAATGGCACAGCACGGGTGAGAACGGCACAGCACGGGTGAGAACGGCACAGCACGGGTGAGAACGGCACAGCACGGGAGAGAACGGCACAGCACGGGAGAGAACGGCACAGCACGGGAGAGAATTGCACAGCACGGGAGAGAACGGCACAGCACGGGAGAGAATGGCACAGCACGGGAGAGAACGATGCAGCACGGAAGAGAACGGCACAGCCCCGGAGAGAATTACACAGCACAGGAGAGAATGGCACAGCACGGGTGAGAACGGCACAGCACGGGGGAGAACGGCGCAGCATGGGAGAGAACGGCACAAAACGGGAGGCAACGGCGCAGGACGGGGGAGAACGGGACAGCACGGGGGAGAACGGCTCAGCACGGGAGAGAACGGCACAGCACAGGAGAGAACGGCACAGCAGGGGAGAGAATGGCACAGCATGGGAGAGAATGGCACAGCGTAGGAGAGAAGGGCATAGCGCGGGAGAGCACGGCACAGAACGAGGGAGAACGGCACAGAACGAGGGAGGACGGCACAGCACGGGGGAGTACGGGACAGCACGGGGGAGAACGGGACAGCACAGGAGAGAACAGCACAGCACGGGAGAGAACGGCACAGCACGGGAAAGAACGGCACAGCACGGGAGAGAACGGCACAGCACGGGAGAGAATTGCACAGCACGAGAGACAACGGCACAGCACGGAAGAGAACTGCACAGCCCCGGAGAGAATTACACAGCACAGGAGAGAATGGCACAGCACGGGTGAGAACGGCACAGCACGGGTGAGAACGGCACAGCACGGGTGAGAACGGCACAGCACGGGAGAGAACGGCACAGCACGGGAGAGAATGGCACAGAACGGGTGGCAACGGCGCAGGACGGGGGAGAACGAGACAGCACGGGAGAGAACGGCTCAGCACGGAGAGAACAATACAGCACCGGAGGAAACGGCACAGCACGGGAGGGAAGGGCACAACACGGGAGAGAACGGCACAGCACGGGAGAGAATTGCACAGCACGGGAGAGAACGGGACAGCACGGGAGAGAACAACACTGAACGGGAGAGAACGGCACAGAACGGGAGAGAACGGCAGAGCACGGGGGAGAACGGCACAGCACGGGGGAGAACGGCACAGCACGGGTGAGAACGGCACAGCACGGGGGAGAACGGCACAGCACGTGGGAGAACGGCACAGCACGGGAGAGAACAGCACAGCACAGGAGAGAACAGCACAGCACGGGACAGAACGGCACAGCACGGGAGAGAGTGGCACAGCACGGGAGAGAACGGCACAGCAAGGGAGAGAACGGCACAGCACGGCAGAGAACAACACAGCACGGGAGAGAACAGCACAGCACGGGAGAGAATTGCACAGCTCGGGAGAGAACGGCACAGCACGGGAGAGAACGGGACAGCACGGGAGAGAACGGCACAGCACGGGAGAGAACGGCACAGTACGGGAGAGAATTTCACAGCACGGGAGAGAATGGCACAGCACAGGAGAGAACAGCACAGCACGGGAGAGAACTGCACAGCACAGGAGAGAATGGCACAGCACGGGAGAGAATGGCACAGCGAAGGAGAGAAGGGCACAGCGCGGGAGAGAAGGGCACAGCACGGGAGAGAATTGCACAGCACGGGAGAGAACGGCACAGAACGGGAAAGAACAGCACAGCACGGGAAAGAACGGCACAGCACGGGAGAGAACGGCACAGCACGGGGGAGAACAACACAGCACGGGAGAGGACGGCACAGCACGGGAGAGAACGGGAAAGCACGGGAGAGAACAACACAGCACGGGAGAGAATGGCACAGCACGGGTGAGAACGGCACAGCATGGGGGAGAACAGCACAGCACGGCAGACAGCGGCACAGCATGGGTGAGAACGACACAGCACGGGGGAGAACGGGACAGCACGGGGGAGAACGGGATAGCACGGGAGAGAACGGCACAGCGCGGGAGAGACAGCACAGCACGGGAGAGAAGGGCACAGCACAGGTGTGAATGGCACAGCACGGGGGCGAACGGCATAGCACGGGAGAGAGCGACACAGCACGGGAGAGAGCGACAAAGCACGGTAGAGAACGATGCAGCACGGGAGAGAACGGCACAGCACGGGAGAGAATTGCACAGCACGGGAGAGAATGGCACAGCACGGGAGAGAGCAGCACAGTGCAGGAGAGAACAGCACAGCACGGGAGAGAATGGCACAGCACGGGAGAGAGCGACACAGCACGGGAGAGAACGATGCAGCACGGAAGAGAACGGCACAGCCCCGGAGAGAATTACATAGCACGGGAGAGAATGGCACAGCACGGGGGAGAATGGCACAGCACGGGAGAGAACGGCACAGCACGGCAGAGAACAACACAGCACGGGAGAGAACGGGACAGCATGGAAGAGGATTGCACAGCTCGGGAGAGAACGGCACAGCACGGGAGAGAACGGGACAGCACGGGAGAGAACTGCACAGCACGGGAGAGAACGGCACAGCACGGGAGAGAACGGCACAGCACGGGAGAGAACGGCACAGCACGGGAGAGAATTGCACAGCACGGGAGAGAATGGCACAGCACGGGAGAGAACGGCACAGCACGGGAGAGAACGGCACAGCACGGGAGAGAACGGCAGAGCACCGGAGAGAACGGCACAGCACGGGGGAGAACGGCACAGCACGGGAGAGAACGGCACAGCACGGGAGAGAACAGCACAACACGGGAGAGAGCAGCACAGTGCAGTAGAGAACGGTACAGCACGGGAGAGAACGGAACAGCACGGGACAGAACGGCACAGCGCGGGAGAGACGGCACAGCACGGGAGAGAACGGCACAGCACGGGAGAGAATGGCACAGCACGGGAGAGAATGGCACAGCACGGAAGAGAACGATGCAGCACGGAAGAGAACGGCACAGCCCCGGAGAGAATTACACAGCACAGGAGAGAATGGCACAGCACGGGTGAGAACGGCACAGCACGGGAGAGAACGGCACAGCACGGGTGAGAACGGCACAGCACGGGAGAGAATGGCACAGCATGGGAGAGAATGGCACAGCGTAGGAGAGAAGGGCACAGCGCGGGAGAGAAGGGCATAGCGCGGGAGAGCACGGCACAGAACGAGGGAGACCGGCACAGAACGAGGGAGAACGGCACAGCACGGGGGAGTACGGGACAGCACGGGGGAGAACGGGACAGCACAGGAGAGAACAGCACAGCACGGGAGAGAACGGCACAGCACGGGAAAGAACGGCACAGCACGGGAGAGAACGGCACAGCACGGGAGAGAATTGCACAGCACGAGAGACAACGGCACAGCACGGAAGAGAACTGCACAGCCCCGGAGAGAATTACACAGCACAGGAGAGAATGGCACAGCACGGGTGAGAACGGCACAGCACGGGTGAGAACGGCACAGCAAGGGTGAGAACGGCACAGCACGGGAGAGAACGGCACAGCACGGGAGAGAACGGCACAGAACGGGTGGCAACGGCGCAGGACGGGAGAGAACGGGACAGCACGGGAGAGAACAACACTGAACGGGAGAGAACGGCAGAGAACGGGAGAGAACGGCAGAGCACGGGGGAGAACGGCAGAGCACGGGGGAGAACGGCACAGCACGGGGGAGAATGGCACAGCACGGGGGAGAACGGAACAGCACGGGGGAGAACGGCACAGCACGGGAGAGAATGGCACAGCACAGGAGAGAACAGCACAGCACGGGACAGAACGGCACAGCACGGGAGAGAGTGGCACAGCACGGGAGAGAATGGGACAGCACGGGAGAGAATGGGACAGCACGGGAGAGAACGGCACAGCACGGGAGAGAACGGGACAGCACGGGAGAGAACGGTACAGCACGGCAGAGAACAACACAGCACGGGAGAGAACAGCACAGCACGGGAGAGAATTGCACAGCTCGGGAGAGAACGGCACAGCACGGGAGAGAACGGGACAGCACGGGAGAGAACGGCACAGCACGGGAGAGAACGGCACAGTACGGGAGAGAATTGCACAGCACGGGAGAGAATGGCACAGCACGGGAGAGAATGGCACAGCGAAGGAGAGAAGGGCACAGCGCGGGAGAGAAGGGCACAGCACGGGAGAGAATTGCACAGCACGGGAGAGAACAGCACAGCACGGCAGAGAACAGCACAGCACGGCAGAGAACAACACAGCACGGGAGAGAACGGCACAGCACGGGAGGGAATTGCACAGCTCGGGAGAGAACAGCACAGCACGGGAGAGAACGGGACAGCACGGGAGAGAACGGCACAGCACGGGAGAGAACGGCACAGCACGGGTGAGAATGGCACAGCACGGGAGAGAATTGCACAGCACGGAAGAGAATGGCACAGCACGGGAGAGAATGGCACAGCACAGGAGAGAATAGCACAGCACGGGAGAGAACTGCACAGGAGAGAATGGGACAGCACGGGAGAGAACGGCACAGCACGGGAGAGAATTGCACAGCACGGGAGAGAACAGCACAGCACAGGAGAGAATGGCACAGCACGGGAGAGAATGGCACAGCGAAGGAGAGAAGGGCACAGCGCGGGAGAGAAGGGCACAGCACGGGAGAGAATTGCACAGCACGGGAGAGAACAGCACAGCACGGCAGAGAACAGCACAGCACGGCAGAGAACAACACAGCACGGGAGAGAACGGCACAGCACGGGAGAGAATTGCACAGCTCGGGAGAGAACAGCACAGCACGGGAGAGAACGGGACAGCACGGGAGAGAACGGCACAGCACGGGAGAGAACGGCACAGCACGGGTGAGAATGGCACAGCACGGGTGAGAACGGCACAGCACGGGAGAGAATTGCACAGCACGGAAGAGAATGGCACAGCACGGGAGAGAATGGCACAGCACAGGAGAGAATGGCACAGCACGGGAGAGAACTGCACAGGAGAGAATGGGACAGCACGGGAGAGAACGGCACAGCACGGGAGAGAATTGCACAGCACGGGAGAGAACAGCACAGCACGGGAGAGAACAACACAGCACGGGAGAGAACGGCACAGCACGGGAGAGAACGGCACAGCACGGGAGAGAACTGCACAGCACAGGAGAGAATGGCACAGCTCGGGAGAGAACGGCACAGCACGGGAGAGAATGGGAAAGCACGGGAGAGAACAACACAGCACGGGAGAGAACGGCACAGTACGGGTGAGAACGGCACAGCATGGGTGAGAACGACACAGCACGGGGGAGAACGGGATAGCACGGGAGAGAACGGCACAGCGCGGGAGAGACGGCACAGCACGGGAGAGAAGGGCACAGCACAGGTGAGAAAGGCACAGCACGGGGGCGAACGGCACAGCACGGGAGAGAGCGACACAGCATGGGAGAGAACGATGCAGCACGGGAGAGAACGGCACAGCACGGGAGAGAATGGCACAGCACAGGAGAGAGCAGCACAGTGCGGGAGAGAGCAGCACAGTGCGGGAGAGAACAGCACAGCACGGGAGAGAACAGCACAGCACGGGAGACAATGGCACAGCACGGAAGAGAACGGCACAGCCCCGGAGAGAATTACACAGCACAGGAGAGAATGGCACAGCACGGGGGAGAACGGCACAGCACGGGAGAGAACGGGACAGCACGGGAGAGAACGGCACAGCACGGCAGAGAACGGCACAGCACGGGAGAGAACGGCACAGCACGGGAGAGAACGGCACAGCACGGGAGAGAACGGCACAGCACGGGAGAGAACGGCACAGCACGGGAGAGAACAGCACAGCACAGGAGAGAACAGCACAGCACGGGAGAGAACAGCACAGCACGGGAGAGAACGGCACAGCACGGGAGAGAATGGAACAGCACGGGAGAGAACGTCACAGCACGGGAGAGAACAACACAGCACGGGAGAGAACAGCACAGCACGGGAGAGAATTGCACAGCTCGGGAGAGAACGGCACAGCACGGGAGAGAACGGGACAGCACGGGAGAGAACGGCACAGCACGGGAGAGAACGGCACAGTACGGGAGAGAATTGCACAGCACGGGAGAGAATGGCACAGCACAGGAGAGAACAGCACAGCACGGGAGAGAACTGCACAGCACAGGAGAGAATGGCACAGCACGGGAGAGAATGGCACAGCGAAGGAGAGAAGGGCACAGCGCGGGAGAGAAGGGCACAGCACGGGAGAGAATTGCACAGCACGGGAGAGAACAGCAAAGCACGGCAGAGAACAACACAGCACGGGAGAGAACGGCACAGCACGGGAGAGAATTGCACAGCTCGGGAGAGAACAGCACAGCACGGGAGAGAACGGGACAGCACGGGAGAGAACGGCACAGCACGGGAGAGAACGGCACAGCACGGGTGAGAATGGCACAGCACGGGTGAGAACGGCACAGCACGGGAGAGAATTGCACAGCACGGAAGAGAATGGCACAGCACGGGAGAGAATGGCACAGCACAGGAGAGAATGGCACAGCACGGGAGAGAACTGCACAGGAGAGAATGGGACAGCACGGGAGAGAACGGCACAGCACGGGAGAGAATTGCACAGCACGGGAGAGAACGGCACAGCACGGGGGAGAACAACACAGCACGGGAGAGAACGGCACAGCACGGGAGAGAACGGCACAGCACGGGAGAGAACTGCACAGCACAGGAGAGAATGGCACAGCTCGGGAGAGAACGGCACAGCACGGGAGAGAATGGGAAAGCACGGGAGAGAACAACACAGCACGGGAGAGAACGGCACAGTACGGGTGAGAACGGCACAGCATGGGTGAGAACGACACAGCACGGGGGAGAACGGGATAGCACGGGAGAGAACGGCACAGCGCGGGAGAGACGGCACAGCACGGGAGAGAAGGGCACAGCACGGGTGAGAAAGGCACAGCACGGGGGCGAACGGCACAGCACGGGAGAGAGCGACACAGCATGGGAGAGAACGATGCAGCACGGGAGAGAACGGCACAGCACGGGAGAGAATGGCACAGCACAGGAGAGAGCAGCACAGTGCGGGAGAGAGCAGCACAGTGCGGGAGAGAACAGCACAGCACGGGAGAGAACAGCACAGCACGGGAGACAATGGCACAGCACGGAAGAGATCGGCACAGCCCCGGAGAGAATTACACAGCACAGGAGAGAATGGCACAGCACGGGAGAGAACGGCACAGCACGGGAGAGAACGGGACAGCACGGGAGAGAACGGCACAGCACGGCAGAGAACGGCACAGCACGGGAGAGAATGGCACAGCACGGGAGAGAACGGCACAGCACGGGAGAGAACGGCACAGCACGGGAGAGAACAGCACAGCACGGGAGAGAACAGCACAGCACGGGAGAGAACAGCACAGCACGGGAGAGAACGGCACAGCACAGGAGAGAATGGAACAGCACGGGAGAGAACGTCACAGCACGGGAGAGAACGTCACAGCACGGGAGAGAACGGCTCAGCACGGGAGAGAACGGCACAGCACGGGAGAGAACGGCACAGCACGGGAGAGAACGGCACAGCATGGGAGAGAATTGCACAGCACTGGAGAGAACGATGCAGCACGGAAGAGAACGGAACAGCACGGGACAGAACGGCACAGCGCGGGAGAGATGGCACTGCACGGGAGAGAACGGCACAGCACGGGAGAGAACCGCACAGCATGGGAGAGAACGGCACAGCACGGGAGAGAATGGGAAAGCACGGGAGAGAACAACACAGCACGGGAGAGAACGGCACAGTACGGGTGAGAACGGCACAGCATGGGTGAGAACGACACAGCACGGGGGAGAACGGGATAGCACGGGAGAGAACGGCACAGCGCGGGAGAGACGGCACAGCACGGGAGAGAAGGGCACAGCACAGGTGAGAAAGGCACAGCACGGGGGCGAACGGCACAGCACGGGAGAGAGCGACACAGCATGGGAGAGAACGATGCAGCACGGGAGAGAACGGCACAGCACGGGAGAGAATGGCACAGCACAGGAGAGAGCAGCACAGTGCGGGAGAGAGCAGCACAGTGCGGGAGAGAACAGCACAGCACGGGAGAGAACAGCACAGCACGGGAGACAATGGCACAGCACGGAAGAGAACGGCACAGCCCCGGAGAGAATTACACAGCACAGGAGAGAATGGCACAGCACGGGGGAGAACGGCACAGCACGGGAGAGAACGGGACAGCACGGGAGAGAACGGCACAGCACGGCAGAGAACGGCACAGCACGGGAGAGAACGGCACAGCACGGGAGAGAACGGCACAGCACGGGAGAGAACGGCACAGCACGGGAGAGAACGGCACAGCACGGGAGAGAACAGCACAGCACAGGAGAGAACAGCACAGCACGGGAGAGAACAGCACAGCACGGGAGAGAACGGCACAGCACGGGAGAGAATGGGACAGCACGGGAGAGAACGTCACAGCACGGGAGAGAACAACACAGCACGGGAGAGAACAGCACAGCACGGGAGAGAATTGCACAGCTCGGGAGAGAACGGCACAGCACGGGAGAGAACGGGACAGCACGGGAGAGAACGGCACAGCACGGGAGAGAACGGCACAGTACGGGAGAGAATTGCACAGCACGGGAGAGAATGGCACAGCACAGGAGAGAACAGCACAGCACGGGAGAGAACTGCACAGCACAGGAGAGAATGGCACAGCACGGGAGAGAATGGCACAGCGAAGGAGAGAAGGGCACAGCGCGGGAGAGAAGGGCACAGCACGGGAGAGAATTGCACAGCACGGGAGAGAACAGCAAAGCACGGCAGAGAACAACACAGCACGGGAGAGAACGGCACAGCACGGGAGAGAATTGCACAGCTCGGGAGAGAACAGCACAGCACGGGAGAGAACGGGACAGCACGGGAGAGAACGGCACAGCACGGGAGAGAACGGCACAGCACGGGTGAGAATGGCACAGCACGGGTGAGAACGGCACAGCACGGGAGAGAATTGCACAGCACGGAAGAGAATGGCACAGCACGGGAGAGAATGGCACAGCACAGGAGAGAATGGCACAGCACGGGAGAGAACTGCACAGGAGAGAATGGGACAGCACGGGAGAGAACGGCACAGCACGGGAGAGAATTGCACAGCACGGGAGAGAACGGCACAGCACGGGGGAGAACAACACAGCACGGGAGAGAACGGCACAGCACGGGAGAGAACGGCACAGCACGGGAGAGAACTGCACAGCACAGGAGAGAATGGCACAGCTCGGGAGAGAACGGCACAGCACGGGAGAGAATGGGAAAGCACGGGAGAGAACAACACAGCACGGGAGAGAACGGCACAGTACGGGTGAGAACGGCACAGCATGGGTGAGAACGACACAGCACGGGGGAGAACGGGATAGCACGGGAGAGAACGGCACAGCGCGGGAGAGACGGCACAGCACGGGAGAGAAGGGCACAGCACGGGTGAGAAAGGCACAGCACGGGAGAGAACGGCACAGCACGGGAGAGAACAGCACAGCACAGGAGAGAACAGCACAGCACGGGAGAGAACAGCACAGCACGGGAGAGAACGGCACAGCACGGGAGAGAATGGAACAGCACGGGAGAGAACGTCACAGCACGGGAGAGAACAACACAGCACGGGAGAGAACAGCACAGCACGGGAGAGAATTGCACAGCTCGGGAGAGAACGGCACAGCACGGGAGAGAACGGGACAGCACGGGAGAGAACGGCACAGCACGGGAGAGAACGGCACAGTACGGGAGAGAATTGCACAGCACGGGAGAGAATGGCACAGCACAGGAGAGAACAGCACAGCACGGGAGAGAACTGCACAGCACAGGAGAGAATGGCACAGCACGGGAGAGAATGGCACAGCGAAGGAGAGAAGGGCACAGCGCGGGAGAGAAGGGCACAGCACGGGAGAGAATTGCACAGCACGGGAGAGAACAGCAAAGCACGGCAGAGAACAACACAGCACGGGAGAGAACGGCACAGCACGGGAGAGAATTGCACAGCTCGGGAGAGAACAGCACAGCACGGGAGAGAACAACACAGCACGGGAGAGAACGGCACAGCACGGGAGAGAACGGCACAGCACGGGTGAGAATGGCACAGCACGGGTGAGAACGGCACAGCACGGGAGAGAATTGCACAGCACGGAAGAGAATGGCACAGCACGGGAGAGAATGGCACAGCACAGGAGAGAATGGCACAGCACGGGAGAGAACTGCACAGGAGAGAATGGGACAGCACGGGAGAGAATGGCACAGCACGGGAGAGAATTGCACAGCACGGGAGAGAACGGCACAGCACGGGGGAGAACAACACAGCACGGGAGAGAACGGCACAGCACGGGAGAGAACGGCACAGCACGGGAGAGAACTGCACAGCACAGGAGAGAATGGCACAGCTCGGGAGAGAACGGCACAGCACGGGAGAGAATGGGAAAGCACGGGAGAGAACAACACAGCACGGGAGAGAACGGCACAGTACGGGTGAGAACGGCACAGCATGGGTGAGAACGGCACAGCGCGGGAGAGACGGCACAGCACGGGAGAGAACGTGACAGCACGGGAGAGAACGGCACAGCACAGCAGAGAACAACACAGCACGGGAGAGAACGGCACAGCACGGGAGAGAATTGCACAGCTCGGGAGAGAACGGCACAGCACGGGAGAGAACGGGACAGCACGGGAGAGAACAGCACAGCACGGGTGTGAACGGCACAGCACGGGAGAGAATTGCACAGCACGGGAGAGAATGGCACAGCACGGGAGAGAACAGCACAGCACGGGAGAGAACTGCACAGCACAGGAGAGAATGGCACAGCACGGGAGAGAACGGCACAGCACGGGAGAGAACGGCACAGCACGGGAGAGAATTGCACAGCCCGGGGAGAACGGCACAGCACGGGGAGAACAACACAGCACGGGAGAGAACGGCACAGCACGGGAGAGAACGGCAGAGCACGGGAGAGAACGGCACAGCACGGGAGAGAACGGCACAGCACGGGAGAGAACGGCACAGCACGGGAGAGAACGGCACAGCACGGGAGAGAATGGCACAGCTCGGGAGAGAACGGGACAGCACAGGAGAGAACAACACAGCATGGGAGAGAACGGCACAGCACGGGAGAGAACGGCACAGCACGGGAAAGAACGGCACAGCACGGGAGTGAACGGCACAGCACGGGAAAGAACGGCACAGCACGGGAAAGAACGGCACAGCACGGGAGAGAACGGCACAGCACGGGAGAGAACGGCACAACACGGGATAGAACGGCACAGCATGGGAGAGAATTGCACAGCACGGGAGAGAACAGGACAGCACGGGAGAGAAAAACACAGCACGCGAGAGAACGGGACAGCACGGGAGAGAACGGCACAGCACGGGAGAGAACGGCACAGCACGGGAGAGAATGGCACAGCACGGGAGAGAACGGCACAGCACGGGAGAGAAAGACACAGCACGGGAGAGAACGGCAGAGCACAGGGAGAGCGGCACAGCACGGGAGAGAACGGCACAGCACGGGAGAGAATGGCACAGCACGCGAGAGAATGGCACAGCACGGGAGAGAGTGGCACAGCACGGGAGAGAACAACACAGGACGGGAGAGAACGGCACAGCACGGGAGAGAACGGGACAGCACGGGAGAGAACAACACAGCACGGGAGAGAACGGCACAGCACGGGAGAGAACGGCACAGCACGGGAGAGAACGGGACAGCACGGGACAGAACGGCACAGCACGGGAGAGAACAACACAGCACGGGAGAGAACGGCACAGTACGGGAGAGAATTGCACAGCTCGGAAAAGAACAGCACAGCACGGGAGAGAACGGGACAGCAAGGGAGAGAACGGCACAGCACGGGAGAGAACAACACAGCACGGGAGAGAACGTCACAGCACGGGAGAGAACGGCACAGCACGGGAGAGAACGGCACAGCACGGGAGAGAACGGCACAGCACGGGAGAGAGCGGCACAGTGCGGGAGAGAACGGCACAGCACGGGAGAGAACGGCACAGCACCGGAGAGAACGATGCAGCACGGAAGAGAACGGCACAGCCCCGGAGAGAATTACACAGCAGAGGAGAGAATGGCACAGCACGGGTGAGAACGGCACAGCACGGGGGAGAACGGCGCAGCATGGGAGAGAACGGCACAGAACGGGAGGCAACGGCGCAGGACGGGGGAGAGCGGGACAGCACGGGAGAGAACGGCTCAGCACGGGAGGGAACGGCACAGCACGGGAGAGAACGGCACAGCATGGGAGAGAATGGCACAGCGCGGGAGAGAACGGCACAGTGCGTGAGAGAAGGTTACAGCGCGGGAGAGAAGGGCACAGCGCGGGAGAGAATGGCACAGCACGGGAGCGAATTGCACAGCACGGGAGAGAATTGCACAGCACGGGAGACAACGGCACAGCACGGAAGAGAACGGCACAGCCCCGCAGAGAATTACACAGCACAGGTGAGAAAGGCACAGCACGGGTGAGAACGGCACAGCATGGCTGAGAACGGCACAGCACAGGAGAGAACAATGCAGCACCATAGAGAACGGCACAGCACGGAAGGGAAGGGCACAACACGGGAGAGAACGGCACAGCACGGGAGAGAATTGCACAGCACGGGAGAGAACGGGACAGCACGGGAGAGAACAGCACAGCACGGGAGAGAATTGCACAGCACGGGAGAGAACGGCACAGCACGGGAGAGAATTGCACAGCACGGGAGAGAATTGCACAGCACGGGAGAGAACGGCACAGCGCGGGAGAGAATGGCGCAGCACGGGAGAGAACGGCACAGCACGGGGGAGAACGGCACAGCACGGCAGAGAATTGCACAGCACGGGAGAGAACGGGACAGCACGGGAGAGAACGGGACTGCACGGGAGAGAACGGCACAGCACGGGAGAGAACGGCACAGCACGGGAGAGAACGGCACAGCACGGGAGAGAAAGACACAGCACGGGAGAGAACGGCAGAGCACAGGGAGAGCGGCACAGCACGGGAGAGAACGGCACAGCACGGGAGAGAATGGCACAGCACGCGAGAGAATGGCACAGCACGGGAGAGAGTGGCACAGCACGGGAGAGAACAACACAGGACGGGAGAGAACGGCACAGCACGGGAGAGAACGGGACAGCACGGGAGAGAACAACACAGCACGGGAGAGAACGGCACAGCACGGGAGAGAACGGCACAGCACGGGAGAGAACGGGACAGCACGGGACAGAACGGCACAGCACGGGAGAGAACAACACAGCACGGGAGAGAACGGCACAGTACGGGAGAGAATTGCACAGCTCGGGAAAGAACAGCACAGCACGGGAGAGAACGGGACAGCAAGGGAGAGAACGGCACAGCACGGGAGAGAACAACACAGCACGGGAGAGAACGTCACAGCACGGGAGAGAACGGCACAGCACGGGAGAGAACGGCACAGCACGGGAGAGAACGGCACAGCACGGGAGAGAGCGGCACAGTGTGGGAGAGAACGGCACAGCACGGGAGAGAACGGCACAGCACCGGAGAGAACGATGCAGCACGGAAGAGAACGGCACAGCCCCGGAGAGAATTACACAGCAGAGGAGAGAATGGCACAGCACGGGTGAGAACGGCACAGCACGGGGGAGAACGGCGCAGCATGGGAGAGAACGGCACAGAACGGGAGGCAACGGCGCAGGACGGGGGAGAGCGGCACAGCACGGGAGAGAACGGCACAGCACGGGAGAGAACAGCTCAGCACGGGAGAGAACGGCACAGCACGGGAGAGAACAGCTCAGCACGGGAGAGAACGGCACAGCATGGGAGAGAACGGCACAGCATGGGAGAGAATGGCACAGCATGGGAGAGAATGGCACAGCGCGGGAGAGAACGGCACAGTGCGGGAGAGAAGGGTACAGCGCGGGAGAGAAGGGCACAGCGCGGGAGAGAATGGCACAGCACGGGAGCGAATTGCACAGCACGGGAGAGAATTGCACAGCACGGGAGACAACGGCACAGCACGGAAGAGAACGGCACAGCCCCGCAGAGAATTACACAGCACAGGTGAGAAAGGCACAGCACGGGTGAGAACGGCACAGCATGGCTGAGAACGGCACAGCACAGGAGAGAACAATGCAGCACCATAGAGAACGGCACAGCACGGAAGGGAAGGGCACAACACGGGAGAGAACGGCACAGCACGGGAGAGAATTGCACAGCACGGGAGAGAACGGCACAGCACGGAAGGGAAGGGCACAACACGGGAGAGAACGGCACAGCACGGGAGAGAATTGCACAGCACGGGAGAGAACGGGACAGCACGGGAGAGAACAGCACAGCACGGGAGAGAATTGCACAGCACGGGAGAGAACGGCACAGCACGGGAGAGAATTGCACAGCACGGGAGAGAATTGCACAGCACGGGAGAGAACGGCACAGCGCGGGAGAGAATGGCGCAGCACGGGAGAGAACGGCACAGCACGGGGGAGAACGGCACAGCACGGCAGAGAATTGCACAGCACGGGAGAGAACGGGACAGCACGGGAGAGGACGGGACTGCATGGGAGATAACGGCACAGCACGGGAGAGAACGGCACAGCACGGGAGAGAACGGCACAGCACGGGAGAGAACGGCAGAGCACGGGAGAGAACGGCACAGCACGGGGGAGAATGGCACAGCATGGGGGAGAATGGCACAGCACGGGAGAGAACGGCACAGCACGGGAGAGAACGGCACAGCACGGGAAAGAACGGCACAGCACGGGAGAGAACGGCGCAGCGCGGGAGAGAACGGGACAGCACGGGACAGAACGGCACAGCACGGGAGAGAACAACACAGCACGGGAGAGAACGGCACAGCACGGGAGAGAATTGCACAGCTCGGGAAAGAACGGCACAGCACGGGAGAGAACGGGACAGCACGGGAGAGAACGGCACAGCACGGGAGAGAACGGCACAGCACGGGAGAGAACGGCACAGCACGGGAGAGAACGGCACAGCACGGGAGAGAACGGCACAGCACGGGAGAGGACGGCACAGCACGGGAGAGGACGGCACAGCACTGGTGAGAACGGCACAGCACGGGAGAAAACGGCACAGCACGGCAGAGAACGGGACAGCACGAGAGGGAAGGGCACAGCACGGGAGAGAACGGCAAAGTGCGGGAGAGAAGGGGACAGCACGGAACAGGATGGCACAGAATGGGAGAGAATGGCACAGCGTGGGAGGGAAGGGCACAGCACGGGAGGGAAGGGCACAGCGCGGGAGTGAAGGGCACAGCGCGGGAGGGAAGGGCACAACGCGGGGAGAACGGCACAGCGCGGGAGAGAGCGGCACGGCGCTGGGGAGAACGGCACTGCGCGGGAGAGAACGGCACAGCGCGGGAGAGAACGGCACGGCGCTGGGGAGAACGGCACGGCGCGGGAGAGAACGGCACAGCACGGGAGAGAACAACACAGCACGGGAGAGAACAACACAGCACGGGAGAGAACGGCACAGCGCGGGAGAGAACGGCACAGCTCGGGAGAGAATGGCACAGCACGGGAGAGAACGGCACAACACGGGAGAGAACGGCACAGCACGGGAGAGAACGGCACAGCACGGGAGAGAACGGCACAGCATGGCAGAGAACGGCACAGCACGGGAGAGAACGGCACAGCACGGGAGAGAACGGGACAGCACGGGACAGAACGGCACAGCAGGGGAGAGAACAACACAGCACGGGAGAGAATTGCACAGCTCGGGAAAGAACAGTACAGCACGGGAGAGAACGGGACAGCACGGGACAGAACGGCACAGCAGGGGAGAGAACAACACAGCACGGGAGAGAATTGCACAGCTCGGGAAAGAACGGCACAGCACGGGAGAGAACAGGACAGCACAGGAGAGAACGGCACAGTGCGGGAGAGAACGGTACAGCGCGGGAGAGAACGGCACAGCGCGGGAGAGAACGGCACAGCGCGGGAGAGACGGCACAGCACGGGAGAGAAAAACACAGCAAGGGAGAGAACGGCACAGCACGGGACAGAATGGGACAGCACAGGAGAGAACGGCACAGCACGGGAGAGAACGGGAGAGCACAGGAGAGAACGGCACAGCACGGCAGAGAACAACACAGCACGGGAGAGAACGGCACAGCACGGGAGAGAATTGCACAGCTCGGGAGAGAGTGGCACAGTGCGAGAGAGAACGGTACAGCACGGGAGAGAACGGAACAGCACGGAACAGAACGGCACAGCTCGGGAGAGACGGCACAGCACGGGAGAGAAAAACACAGCAAGGGAGAGAACGGCACAGCACGGGACAGAATGGGACAGCACAGGAGAGAACGGCACAGCACGGGAGAGAACGGGAGAGCACAGGAGAGAACGGCACAGCACGGCAGTGAACAACACAGCACGGGAGAGAACGGCACAGCACGGGAGAGAATTGCACAGCTCGGGAGAGAGCGGCACAGCACGGGAGAGAACGGCACAGCACGGGAGAGAACGGCACAGCACGGGAGAGAACGGCACAGCACGGGGGAGAACGGCACAGCACGGGGGAGAACGGCACAGCACGGGGTAGAACGGCACAGCACAGGGGAGAACGGCACAGCACGGGGGAGAACGGCACAGCACGGAGGAGAACGGCACAGCACGGGGGAGAACGGCACAGCACAGGGGAGAACGGCACAGCACGGCAGAGAATTGCACAGCACGGGAGAGAACGGGACAGCACGGGAGAGAACGGGACTGCACGGGAGAGAACGGCACAGCACGGGAGAGAACGGCACAGCACGGGAGAGAACGGCACAGCACGGGAGAGAAAGACACAGCACGGGAGAGAACGGCAGAGCACAGGGAGAGCGGCACAGCACGGGAGAGAACGGCACAGCACGGGAGAGAATGGCACAGCACGCGAGAGAATGGCACAGCACGGGAGAGAGTGGCACAGCACGGGAGAGAACAACACAGGACGGGAGAGAACGGCACAGCACGGGAGAGAACGGGACAGCACGGGAGAGAACAACACAGCACGGGAGAGAACGGCACAGCACGGGAGAGAACGGCACAGCACGGGAGAGAACGGGACAGCACGGGACAGAACGGCACAGCACGGGAGAGAACAACACAGCACGGGAGAGAACGTCACAGCACGGGAGAGAACGGCACAGCACGGGAGAGAACGGCACAGCACGGGAGAGAACGGCACAGCACGGGAGAGAGCGGCACAGTGCGGGAGAGAACGGCACAGCACGGGAGAGAACGGCGCAGCACGGGAGAGAACGGCACAGCACGGGAGAGAACGGCACAGCACGGGGGAGAATGGCACAGCATGGGGGAGAATGGCACAGCACGGGGGAGAACGGCACAGCACGGGAGAGAACGGCACAGCACGGGAAAGAACGGCACAGCACGGGAGAGAACGGCGCAGCGTGGGAGAGAACGGGACAGCACGGGACAGAACGGCACAGCACGGGAGAGAACAACACAGCACGGGAGAGAACGGCACAGCACGGGAGAGAATTGCACAGCTCGGGAAAGAACGGCACAGCACGGGAGAGAACGGGACAGCACGGGAGAGAACGGCACAGCACGGGAGAGAACGGCACAGCACGGGAGAGAACGGCACAGCACGGGAGAGAACGGCACAGCACGGGAGAGAACGGCACAGCACGGGAGAGGACGGCACAGCACGGGAGAGGACGGCACAGCACTGGTGAGAACGGCACAGCACGGGAGAAAACGGCACAGCACGGCAGAGAACGGGACAGCACGAGAGGGAAGGGCACAGCACGGGAGAGAACGGCAAAGTGCGGGAGAGAAGGGGACAGCACGGAACAGGATGGCACAGAATGGGAGAGAATGGCACAGCGTGGGAGGGAAGGGCACAGCACGGGAGGGAAGGGCACAGCGCGGGAGTGAAGGGCACAGCGCGGGAGGGAAGGGCACAACGCGGGGAGAACGGCACAGCGCGGGAGAGAGCGGCACGGCGCTGGGGAGAACGGCACTGCGCGGGAGAGAACGGCACAGCGCGGGAGAGAACGGCACGGCGCTGGGGAGAACGGCACGGCGCGGGAGAGAACGGCACAGCACGGGAGAGAACAACACAGCACGGGAGAGAACAACACAGCACGGGAGAGAACGGCACAGCGCGGGAGAGAACGGCACAGCTCGGGAGAGAATGGCACAGCACGGGAGAGAACGGCACAACACGGGAGAGAACGGCACAGCACGGGAGAGAACGGCACAGCACGGGAGAGAACGGCACAGCACGGCAGAGAACGGCACAGCACGGGAGAGAACGGCACAGCACGGGAGAGAACGGGACAGCACGGGACAGAACGGCACAGCAGGGGAGAGAACAACACAGCACGGGAGAGAATTGCACAGCTCGGGAAAGAACGGTACAGCACGGGAGAGAACGGGACAGCACGGGACAGAACGGCACAGCAGGGGAGAGAACAACACAGCACGGGAGAGAATTGCACAGCTCGGGAAAGAACGGCACAGCACGGGAGAGAACAGGACAGCACAGGAGAGAACGGCACAGTGCGGGAGAGAACGGTACAGCGCGGGAGAGAACGGCACAGCGCGGGAGAGAACGGCACAGCGCGGGAGAGACGGCACAGCACGGGAGAGAAAAACACAGCAAGGGAGAGAACGGCACAGCACGGGACAGAATGGGACAGCACAGGAGAGAACGGCACAGCACGGGAGAGAACGGGAGAGCACAGGAGAGAACGGCACAGCACGGCAGAGAACAACACAGCACGGGAGAGAACGGCACAGCACGGGAGAGAATTGCACAGCTCGGGAGAGAGTGGCACAGTGCGGGAGAGAACGGTACAGCACGGGAGAGAACGGAACAGCACGGAACAGAACGGCACAGCTCGGGAGAGACGGCACAGCACGGGAGAGAAAAACACAGCAAGGGAGAGAACGGCACAGCACGGGACAGAATGGGACAGCACAGGAGAGAACGGCACAGCACGGGAGAGAACGGGAGAGCACAGGAGAGAACGGCACAGCACGGCAGTGAACAACACAGCACGGGAGAGAACGGCACAGCACGGGAGAGAATTGCACAGCTCGGGAGAGAGCGGCACAGCACGGGAGAGAACGGCACAGCACGGGAGAGAACGGCACAGCACGGGAGAGAACGGCACAGCACGGGGGAGAACGGCACAGCACGGGGGAGAACGGCACAGCACGGGGTAGAACGGCACAGCACAGGGGAGAACGGCACAGCACGGGGGAGAACGGCACAGCACGGAGGAGAACGGCACAGCACGGGGGAGAACGGCACAGCACAGGGGAGAACGGCACAGCACGGCAGAGAATTGCACAGCACGGGAGAGAACGGGACAGCACGGGAGAGAACGGGACTGCACGGGAGAGAACGGCACAGCACGGGAGAGAACGGCACAGCACGGGAGAGAACGGCACAGCACGGGAGAGAAAGACACAGCACGGGAGAGAACGGCAGAGCACAGGGAGAGCGGCACAGCACGGGAGAGAACGGCACAGCACGGGAGAGAATGGCACAGCACGCGAGAGAATGGCACAGCACGGGAGAGAGTGGCACAGCACGGGAGAGAACAACACAGGACGGGAGAGAACGGCACAGCACGGGAGAGAACGGGACAGCACGGGAGAGAACAACACAGCACGGGAGAGAACGGCACAGCACGGGAGAGAACGGCACAGCACGGGAGAGAACGGGACAGCACGGGACAGAACGGCACAGCACGGGAGAGAACAACACAGCACGGGAGAGAACGTCACAGCACGGGAGAGAACGGCACAGCACGGGAGAGAACGGCACAGCACGGGAGAGAACGGCACAGCACGGGAGAGAGCGGCACAGTGCGGGAGAGAACGGCACAGCACGGGAGAGAACGGCACAGCACCGGAGAGAACGATGCAGCACGGAAGAGAACGGCACAGCCCCGGAGAGAATTACACAGCAGAGGAGAGAATGGCACAGCACGGGAGAGAACGGCACAGCACGGGTGAGAACGGCACAGCACGGGGGAGAACGGCGCAGCATGGGAGAGAACGGCACAGAACGGGAGGCAACGGCGCAGGACGGGGGAGAGCGGGACAGCACGGGAGAGAACGGCACAGCACGGGAGGGAACGGCTCAGCACGGGAGAGAACGGCACAGCATGGGAGAGAATGGCACAGCATGGGAGAGAATGGCACAGCGCGGGAGAGAACGGCACAGTGCGTGAGAGAAGGTTACAGCGCGGGAGAGAAGGGCACAGCGCGGGAGAGAATGGCACAGCACGGGAGCGAATTGCACAGCACGGGAGAGAATTGCACAGCACGGGAGACAACGGCACAGCACGGAAGAGAACGGCACAGCCCCGCAGAGAATTACACAGCACAGGTGAGAAAGGCACAGCACGGGTGAGAACGGCACAGCATGGCTGAGAACGGCACAGCACAGGAGAGAACAATGCAGCACCATAGAGAACGGCACAGCACGGAAGGGAAGGGCACAACACGGGAGAGAACGGCACAGCACGGGAGAGAATTGCACAGCACGGGAGAGAACGGGACAGCACGGGAGAGAACAGCACAGCACGGGAGAGAATTGCACAGCACGGGAGAGAACGGCACAGCACGGGAGAGAATTGCACAGCACGGGAGAGAATTGCACAGCACGGGAGAGAACGGCACAGCGCGGGAGAGAATGGCGCAGCACGGGAGAGAACGGCACAGCACGGGGGAGAACGGCACAGCACGGCAGAGAATTGCACAGCACGGGAGAGAACGGGACAGCACGGGAGAGAACGGGACTGCACGGGAGAGAACGGCACAGCACGGGAGAGAACGGCACAGCACGGGAGAGAACGGCACAGCACGGGAGAGAAAGACACAGCACGGGAGAGAACGGCAGAGCACAGGGAGAGCGGCACAGCACGGGAGAGAACGGCACAGCACGGGAGAGAATGGCACAGCACGCGAGAGAATGGCACAGCACGGGAGAGAGTGGCACAGCACGGGAGAGAACAACACAGGACGGGAGAGAACGGCACAGCACGGGAGAGAACGGGACAGCACGGGAGAGAACAACACAGCACGGGAGAGAACGGCACAGCACGGGAGAGAACGGCACAGCACGGGAGAGAACGGGACAGCACGGGACAGAACGGCACAGCACGGGAGAGAACAACACAGCACGGGAGAGAACGGCACAGTACGGGAGAGAATTGCACAGCTCGGGAAAGAACAGCACAGCACGGGAGAGAACGGGACAGCAAGGGAGAGAACGGCACAGCACGGGAGAGAACAACACAGCACGGGAGAGAACGTCACAGCACGGGAGAGAACGGCACAGCACGGGAGAGAACGGCACAGCACGGGAGAGAACGGCACAGCACGGGAGAGAGCGGCACAGTGCGGGAGAGAACGGCACAGCACGGGAGAGAACGGCACAGCACCGGAGAGAACGATGCAGCACGGAAGAGAACGGCACAGCCCCGGAGAGAATTACACAGCAGAGGAGAGAATGGCACAGCACGGGTGAGAACGGCACAGCACGGGAGAGAACGGCGCAGCATGGGTGAGAACGGCACAGCACGGGAGAGAACGGCTCAGCACGGGAGAGAACGGCACAGCATGGGAGAGAACGGCACAGCATGGGAGAGAATGGCACAGCATGGGAGAGAATGGCACAGCGCGGGAGAGAACGGCACAGTGCGGGAGAGAAGGGTACAGCGCGGGAGAGAAGGGCACAGCGCGGGAGAGAATGGCACAGCACGGCAGCGAATTGCACAGCACGGGAGAGAATTGCACAGCACGGAAGAGAACGGCACAGCCCCGCAGAGAATTACACAGCACAGGTGAGAAAGGCACAGCACGGGTGAGAACGGCACAGCATGGCTGAGAACGGCACAGCACAGGAGAGAACAATGCAGCACCATAGAGAACGGCACAGCACGGAAGGGAAGGGCACAACACGGGAGAGAACGGCACAGCACGGGAGAGAATTGCACAGCACGGGAGAGAACGGGACAGCACGGGAGAGAACAGCACAGCACGGGAGAGAATTGCACAGCACGGGAGAGAACGGCACAGCACGGGAGAGAATGGCACAGCACGGGAGAGAACGGCACAGCACGGGACAGAACGGCAGAGCACAGGGGGAGCGGCACAGCACGGGAGAGAACGGCAAAGCACGGGAGAGAATGGCACAGCACGGGAGATAATGGCACAGCACGGGAGAGAATGGCAAAGCACGGGAGAGAATGGCACAGCACGGGAGAGAACAACACAGGACGGGAGAGAACGGGACAGCACGGGACAGAACGGCACAGCACGGGAGAGAACAACACAGCACGGGAGAGAACGGCACAGCACGGGAGAGAATTGCACAGCTCGGGAAAGAACGGCACAGCACGGGAGAGAACGGGACAGCACGGGAGAGAACGGCACAGCACGGGAGAGAACGGCACAGCACGGGAGAGAACGGCACAGCACGGGAGAGAATGGCACAGCACGGGAGAGGACGGCACAGCACGGGAGAGAACAGCACAGCACGGGAGAGAACGGCACAGCACGGGTGAGAACGGCACAGCACGGGAGAGGACGGCACAGCACGGGAGAGGACGGCACAGCACTGGTGAGAACGGCACAGCACGGGAGAAAACGGCACAGCACGGCAGAGAACGGGACAGCACGGGAGGGAAGGGCACAGCACGGGAGAGAACAGCACAGCACGGGAGAGAACAGCACAGCACGGGAGAGAACAGCACAGCAGGGGAGAGAACAGCACAGCACGGGAGAGAACGGCAAAGTGCGGGAGAGAAGGGGACAGCACGGAACAGGATGGCACAGAATGGGAGAGAATGGCACAGCGTGGGAGGGAAGGGCACAGCACGGGAGGGAAGGGCACAGCGCGGGAAGGAAGGGCACAGCGTGGGAGGGAAGGGCACAACGCGGGGAGAACGGCACAGCACGGGAGAGAACGGCACAGCACGGGAGAGAACGGCACAGCACGGGAGAGAGCGGCACAGTGTGGGAGAGAACGGCACAGCACGGGAGAGAACGGCACAGCACCGGAGAGAACGATGCAGCACGGAAGAGAACGGCACAGCCCCGGAGAGAATTACACAGCAGAGGAGAGAATGGCACAGCACGGGTGAGAACGGCACAGCACGGGAGAGAACGGCGCAGCATGGGAGAGAACGGCACAGAACGGGAGAGAGCGGGACAGCACGGGAGAGAACGGCTCAGCACGGGAGAGAACGGCACAGCATGGGAGAGAACGGCACAGCATGGGAGAGAATGGCACAGCATGGGAGAGAATGGCACAGCGCGGGAGAGAACGGCACAGTGCGGGAGAGAAGGGTACAGCGCGGGAGAGAAGGGCACAGCGCGGGAGAGAATGGCACAGCACGGGAGCGAATTGCACAGCACGGGAGAGAATTGCACAGCACGGGAGAGAATTGCACAGCACGGGAGACAACGGCACAGCACGGAAGAGAACGGCACAGCCCCGCAGAGAATTACACAGCACAGGTGAGAAAGGCACAGCACGGGTGAGAACGGCACAGCATGGCTGAGAACGGCACAGCACAGGAGAGAACAATGCAGCACCATAGAGAACGGCACAGCACGGAAGGGAAGGGCACAACACGGGAGAGAACGGCACAGCACGGGAGAGAATTGCACAGCACGGGAGAGAACGGGACAGCACGGGAGAGAACAGCACAGCACGGGAGAGAATTGCACAGCACGGGAGAGAACGGCACAGCACGGGAGAGAATTGCACAGCACGGGAGAGAATTGCACAGCACGGGAGAGAACGGCACAGCGCGGGAGAGAATGGCGCAGCACGGGAGAGAACGGCACAGCACGGGGGAGAACGGCACAGCACGGCAGAGAATTGCACAGCACGGGAGAGAACGGGACAGCACGGGAGAGGACGGGACTGCATGGGAGATAACGGCACAGCACGGGAGAGAACGGCACAGCACGGGAGAGAACGGCACAGCACGGGAGAGAACGGCAGAGCACGGGAGAGAACGGCACAGCACGGGGGAGAATGGCACAGCATGGGGGAGAATGGCACAGCACGGGAGAGAACGGCACAGCACGGGAGAGAACGGCACAGCACGGGAAAGAACGGCACAGCACGGGAGAGAACGGCGCAGCGCGGGAGAGAACGGGACAGCACGGGACAGAACGGCACAGCACGGGAGAGAACAACACAGCACGGGAGAGAACGGCACAGCACGGGAGAGAATTGCACAGCTCGGGAAAGAACGGCACAGCACGGGAGAGAACGGGACAGCACGGGAGAGAACGGCACAGCACGGGAGAGAACGGCACAGCACGGGAGAGAACGGCACAGCACGGGAGAGAACGGCACAGCACGGGAGAGAACGGCACAGCACGGGAGAGGACGGCACAGCACGGGAGAGGACGGCACAGCACTGGTGAGAACGGCACAGCACGGGAGAAAACGGCACAGCACGGCAGAGAACGGGACAGCACGAGAGGGAAGGGCACAGCACGGGAGAGAATGGCAAAGTGCGGGAGAGAAGGGGACAGCACGGAACAGGATGGCACAGAATGGGAGAGAATGGCACAGCGTGGGAGGGAAGGGCACAGCACGGGAGGGAAGGGCACAGCGCGGGAGTGAAGGGCACAGCGCGGGAGGGAAGGGCACAACGCGGGGAGAACGGCACAGCGCGGGAGAGAGCGGCACGGCGCTGGGGAGAACGGCACTGCGCGGGAGAGAACGGCACAGCGCGGGAGAGAACGGCACGGCGCTGGGGAGAACGGCACGGCGCGGGAGAGAACGGCACAGCACGGGAGAGAACAACACAGCACGGGAGAGAACAACACAGCACGGGAGAGAACGGCACAGCGCGGGAGAGAACGGCACAGCTCGGGAGAGAATGGCACAGCACGGGAGAGAACGGCACAACACGGGAGAGAACGGCACAGCACGGGAGAGAACGGCACAGCACGGGAGAGAACGGCACAGCACGGCAGAGAACGGCACAGCACGGGAGAGAACGGCACAGCACGGGAGAGAACGGGACAGCACGGGACAGAACGGCACAGCAGGGGAGAGAACAACACAGCACGGGAGAGAATTGCACAGCTCGGGAAAGAACGGTACAGCACGGGAGAGAACGGGACAGCACGGGACAGAACGGCACAGCAGGGGAGAGAACAACACAGCACGGGAGAGAATTGCACAGCTCGGGAAAGAACGGCACAGCACGGGAGAGAACAGGACAGCACAGGAGAGAACGGCACAGTGCGGGAGAGAACGGTACAGCGCGGGAGAGAACGGCACAGCGCGGGAGAGAACGGCACAGCGCGGGAGAGACGGCACAGCACGGGAGAGAAAAACACAGCAAGGGAGAGAACGGCACAGCACGGGACAGAATGGGACAGCACAGGAGAGAACGGCACAGCACGGGAGAGAACGGGAGAGCACAGGAGAGAACGGCACAGCACGGCAGTGAACAACACAGCACGGGAGAGAACGGCACAGCACGGGAGAGAATTGCACAGCTCGGGAGAGAGCGGCACAGCACGGGAGAGAACGGCACAGCACGGGAGAGAACGGCACAGCACGGGGGAGAACGGCACAGCACGGGGGAGAACGGCACAGCACGGGGGAGAACGGCACAGCACGGGGTAGAACGGCACAGCACAGGGGAGAACGGCACAGCACGGGGGAGAACGGCACAGCACGGAGGAGAACGGCACAGCACGGGGGAGAACGGCACAGCACAGGGGAGAACGGCACAGCACGGCAGAGAATTGCACAGCACGGGAGAGAACGGGACAGCACGGGAGAGAACGGGACTGCACGGGAGAGAACGGCACAGCACGGGAGAGAACGGCACAGCACGGGAGAGAACGGCACAGCACGGGAGAGAAAGACACAGCACGGGAGAGAACGGCAGAGCACAGGGAGAGCGGCACAGCACGGGAGAGAACGGCACAGCACGGGAGAGAATGGCACAGCACGCGAGAGAATGGCACAGCACGGGAGAGAATGGCAAAGCACGGGAGAGAATGGCACAGCACGGGAGAGAACAACACAGGACGGGAGAGAACGGGACAGCACGGGACAGAACGGCACAGCACGGGAGAGAACAACACAGCACGGGAGAGAACGGCACAGCACGGGAGAGAATTGCACAGCTCGGGAAAGAACGGCACAGCACGGGAGAGAACGGGACAGCACGGGAGAGAACGGCACAGCACGGGAGAGAACGGCACAGCACGGGAGAGAACGGCACAGCACGGGAGAGAATGGCACAGCACGGGAGAGGACGGCACAGCACGGGAGAGAACAGCACAGCACGGGAGAGAACGGCACAGCACGGGTGAGAACGGCACAGCACGGGAGAGGACGGCACAGCACGGGAGAGGACGGCACAGCACTGGTGAGAACGGCACAGCACGGGAGAAAACGGCACAGCACGGCAGAGAACGGGACAGCACGGGAGGGAAGGGCACAGCACGGGAGAGAACAGCACAGCACGGGAGAGAACAGCACAGCACGGGAGAGAACAGCACAGCAGGGGAGAGAACAGCACAGCACGGGAGAGAACGGCAAAGTGCGGGAGAGAAGGGGACAGCACGGAACAGGATGGCACAGAATGGGAGAGAATGGCACAGCGTGGGAGGGAAGGGCACAGCACGGGAGGGAAGGGCACAGCGCGGGAAGGAAGGGCACAGCGTGGGAGGGAAGGGCACAACGCGGGGAGAACGGCACAGCACGGGAGAGAACGGCACAGCACGGGAGAGAACGGCACAGCACGGGAGAGAGCGGCACAGTGTGGGAGAGAACGGCACAGCACGGGAGAGAACGGCACAGCACCGGAGAGAACGATGCAGCACGGAAGAGAACGGCACAGCCCCGGAGAGAATTACACAGCAGAGGAGAGAATGGCACAGCACGGGTGAGAACGGCACAGCACGGGAGAGAACGGCGCAGCATGGGAGAGAACGGCACAGAACGGGAGAGAGCGGGACAGCACGGGAGAGAACGGCTCAGCACGGGAGAGAACGGCACAGCATGGGAGAGAACGGCACAGCATGGGAGAGAATGGCACAGCATGGGAGAGAATGGCACAGCGCGGGAGAGAACGGCACAGTGCGGGAGAGAAGGGTACAGCGCGGGAGAGAAGGGCACAGCGCGGGAGAGAATGGCACAGCACGGGAGCGAATTGCACAGCACGGGAGAGAATTGCACAGCACGGGAGAGAATTGCACAGCACGGGAGACAACGGCACAGCACGGAAGAGAACGGCACAGCCCCGCAGAGAATTACACAGCACAGGTGAGAAAGGCACAGCACGGGTGAGAACGGCACAGCATGGCTGAGAACGGCACAGCACAGGAGAGAACAATGCAGCACCATAGAGAACGGCACAGCACGGAAGGGAAGGGCACAACACGGGAGAGAACGGCACAGCACGGGAGAGAATTGCACAGCACGGGAGAGAACGGGACAGCACGGGAGAGAACAGCACAGCACGGGAGAGAATTGCACAGCACGGGAGAGAACGGCACAGCACGGGAGAGAATTGCACAGCACGGGAGAGAATTGCACAGCACGGGAGAGAACGGCACAGCGCGGGAGAGAATGGCGCAGCACGGGAGAGAACGGCACAGCACGGGGGAGAACGGCACAGCACGGCAGAGAATTGCACAGCACGGGAGAGAACGGGACAGCACGGGAGAGGACGGGACTGCATGGGAGATAACGGCACAGCACGGGAGAGAACGGCACAGCACGGGAGAGAACGGCACAGCACGGGAGAGAACGGCAGAGCACGGGAGAGAACGGCACAGCACGGGGGAGAATGGCACAGCATGGGGGAGAATGGCACAGCACGGGAGAGAACGGCACAGCACGGGAGAGAACGGCACAGCACGGGAAAGAACGGCACAGCACGGGAGAGAACGGCGCAGCGCGGGAGAGAACGGGACAGCACGGGACAGAACGGCACAGCACGGGAGAGAACAACACAGCACGGGAGAGAACGGCACAGCACGGGAGAGAATTGCACAGCTCGGGAAAGAACGGCACAGCACGGGAGAGAACGGGACAGCACGGGAGAGAACGGCACAGCACGGGAGAGAACGGCACAGCACGGGAGAGAACGGCACAGCACGGGAGAGAACGGCACAGCACGGGAGAGAACGGCACAGCACGGGAGAGGACGGCACAGCACGGGAGAGGACGGCACAGCACTGGTGAGAACGGCACAGCACGGGAGAAAACGGCACAGCACGGCAGAGAACGGGACAGCACGAGAGGGAAGGGCACAGCACGGGAGAGAATGGCAAAGTGCGGGAGAGAAGGGGACAGCACGGAACAGGATGGCACAGAATGGGAGAGAATGGCACAGCGTGGGAGGGAAGGGCACAGCACGGGAGGGAAGGGCACAGCGCGGGAGTGAAGGGCACAGCGCGGGAGGGAAGGGCACAACGCGGGGAGAACGGCACAGCGCGGGAGAGAGCGGCACGGCGCTGGGGAGAACGGCACTGCGCGGGAGAGAACGGCACAGCGCGGGAGAGAACGGCACGGCGCTGGGGAGAACGGCACGGCGCGGGAGAGAACGGCACAGCACGGGAGAGAACAACACAGCACGGGAGAGAACAACACAGCACGGGAGAGAACGGCACAGCGCGGGAGAGAACGGCACAGCTCGGGAGAGAATGGCACAGCACGGGAGAGAACGGCACAACACGGGAGAGAACGGCACAGCACGGGAGAGAACGGCACAGCACGGGAGAGAACGGCACAGCACGGCAGAGAACGGCACAGCACGGGAGAGAACGGCACAGCACGGGAGAGAACGGGACAGCACGGGACAGAACGGCACAGCAGGGGAGAGAACAACACAGCACGGGAGAGAATTGCACAGCTCGGGAAAGAACGGTACAGCACGGGAGAGAACGGGACAGCACGGGACAGAACGGCACAGCAGGGGAGAGAACAACACAGCACGGGAGAGAATTGCACAGCTCGGGAAAGAACGGCACAGCACGGGAGAGAACAGGACAGCACAGGAGAGAACGGCACAGTGCGGGAGAGAACGGTACAGCGCGGGAGAGAACGGCACAGCGCGGGAGAGAACGGCACAGCGCGGGAGAGACGGCACAGCACGGGAGAGAAAAACACAGCAAGGGAGAGAACGGCACAGCACGGGACAGAATGGGACAGCACAGGAGAGAACGGCACAGCACGGGAGAGAACGGGAGAGCACAGGAGAGAACGGCACAGCACGGCAGTGAACAACACAGCACGGGAGAGAACGGCACAGCACGGGAGAGAATTGCACAGCTCGGGAGAGAGCGGCACAGCACGGGAGAGAACGGCACAGCACGGGAGAGAACGGCACAGCACGGGGGAGAACGGCACAGCACGGGGGAGAACGGCACAGCACGGGGGAGAACGGCACAGCACGGGGTAGAACGGCACAGCACAGGGGAGAACGGCACAGCACGGGGGAGAACGGCACAGCACGGAGGAGAACGGCACAGCACGGGGGAGAACGGCACAGCACAGGGGAGAACGGCACAGCACGGCAGAGAATTGCACAGCACGGGAGAGAACGGGACAGCACGGGAGAGAACGGGACTGCACGGGAGAGAACGGCACAGCACGGGAGAGAACGGCACAGCACGGGAGAGAACGGCACAGCACGGGAGAGAAAGACACAGCACGGGAGAGAACGGCAGAGCACAGGGAGAGCGGCACAGCACGGGAGAGAACGGCACAGCACGGGAGAGAATGGCACAGCACGCGAGAGAATGGCACAGCACGGGAGAGAGTGGCACAGCACGGGAGAGAACAACACAGGACGGGAGAGAACGGCACAGCACGGGAGAGAACGGGACAGCACGGGAGAGAACAACACAGCACGGGAGAGAACGGCACAGCACGGGAGAGAACGGCACAGCACGGGAGAGAACGGGACAGCACGGGACAGAACGGCACAGCACGGGAGAGAACAACACAGCACGGGAGAGAACGTCACAGCACGGGAGAGAACGGCACAGCACGGGAGAGAACGGCACAGCACGGGAGAGAACGGCACAGCACGGGAGAGAGCGGCACAGTGCGGGAGAGAACGGCACAGCACGGGAGAGAACGGCACAGCACCGGAGAGAACGATGCAGCACGGAAGAGAACGGCACAGCCCCGGAGAGAATTACACAGCAGAGGAGAGAATGGCACAGCACGGGTGAGAACGGCACAGCACGGGGGAGAACGGCGCAGCATGGGAGAGAACGGCACAGAACGGGAGGCAACGGCGCAGGACGGGGGAGAACAGGACAGCACGGGAGAGAACGGCACAGCACGGGAGGGAACGGCACAGCACGGGAGAGAACGGCACAGCATGGGAGAGAATGGCACAGCATGGGAGAGAATGGCACAGCACGGGAGAGAACGGCACAGCACGGGAGGGAACGGCACAGCACGGGAGAGAACGGCACAGCATGGGAGAGAATGGCACAGCATGGGAGAGAATGGCACAGCATGGGAGAGAATGGCACAGCGCGGGAGAGAACGGCACAGTGCGTGAGAGAAGGTTACAGCGCGGGAGAGAAGGGCACAGCGCGGGAGAGAAGGGCACAGCGCGGGAGAGAACGGTACAGCACGGGAGAGAAGGGCACAGCGCGGGAGAGAATGGCACAGCACGGGAGCGAATTGCACAGCACGGGAGAGAATTGCACAGCACGGGAGACAACGGCACAGCACGGAAGAGAACGGCACAGCCCCGCAGAGAATTACACAGCACAGGTGAGAAAGGCACAGCACGGGTGAGAACGGCACAGCATGGCTGAGAACGGCACAGCACAGGAGAGAACAATGCAGCACCATAGAGAACGGCACAGCACGGAAGGGAAGGGCACAACACGGGAGAGAACGGCACAGCACGGGAGAGAATTGCACAGCACGGGAGAGAACGGGACAGCACGGGAGAGAACAGCACAGCACGGGAGAGAATTGCACAGCACGGGAGAGAACGGCACAGCACGGGAGAGAATTGCACAGCACGGGAGAGAATTGCACAGCACGGGAGAGAACGGCACAGCGCGGGAGAGAATGGCGCAGCACGGGAGAGAACGGCACAGCACGGGGGAGAACGGCACAGCACGGCAGAGAATTGCACAGCACGGGAGAGAACGGGACAGCACGGGAGAGAACGGGACTGCACGGGAGAGAACGGCACAGCACGGGAGAGAACGGCACAGCACGGGAGAGAACGGCACAGCACGGGAGAGAAAGACACAGCACGGGAGAGAACGGCAGAGCACAGGGAGAGCGGCACAGCACGGGAGAGAACGGCACAGCACGGGAGAGAATGGCACAGCACGCGAGAGAATGGCACAGCACGGGAGAGAGTGGCACAGCACGGGAGAGAACAACACAGGACGGGAGTGAACGGCACAGCACGGGAGAGAACGGGACAGCACGGGAGAGAACAACACAGCACGGGAGAGAACGGCACAGCACGGGAGAGAACGGCACAGCACGGGAGAGAACGGGACAGCACGGGACAGAACGGCACAGCACGGGAGAGAACAACACAGCACGGGAGAGAACGGCACAGTACGGGAGAGAATTGCACAGCTCGGGAAAGAACAGCACAGCACGGGAGAGAACGGGACAGCAAGGGAGAGAACGGCACAGCACGGGAGAGAACAACACAGCACGGGAGAGAACGTCACAGCACGGGAGAGAACGGCACAGCACGGGAGAGAACGGCACAGCACGGGAGAGAACGGCACAGCACGGGAGAGAGCGGCACAGTGTGGGAGAGAACGGCACAGCACGGGAGAGAACGGCACAGCACCGGAGAGAACGATGCAGCACGGAAGAGAACGGCACAGCCCCGGAGAGAATTACACAGCAGAGGAGAGAATGGCACAGCACGGGTGAGAACGGCACAGCACGGGAGAGAACGGCGCAGCATGGGTGAGAACGGCACAGCACGGGGGAGAACGGCGCAGCATGGGAGAGAACGGCACAGAACGGGAGGCAACGGCGCAGGACGGGAGAGAGCGGCTCAGCACGGGAGAGAACGGCACAGCATGGGAGAGAACGGCACAGCATGGGAGAGAATGGCACAGCATGGGAGAGAATGGCACAGCGCGGGAGAGAACGGCACAGTGCGGGAGAGAAGGGTACAGCGCGGGAGAGAAGGGCACAGCGCGGGAGAGAATGGCACAGCACGGGAGCGAATTGCACAGCACGGGAGAGAATTGCACAGCACGGGAGACAACGGCACAGCACGGAAGAGAACGGCACAGCCCCGCAGAGAATTACACAGCACAGGTGAGAAAGGCACAGCACGGGTGAGAACGGCACAGCATGGCTGAGAACGGCACAGCACAGGAGAGAACAATGCAGCACCATAGAGAACGGCACAGCACGGAAGGGAAGGGCACAACACGGGAGAGAACGGCACAGCACGGGAGAGAATTGCACAGCACGGGAGAGAACGGGACAGCACGGGAGAGAACAGCACAGCACGGGAGAGAATTGCACAGCACGGGAGAGAACGGCACAGCACGGGAGAGAATTGCACAGCACGGGAGAGAATTGCACAGCACGGGAGAGAACGGCACAGCGCGGGAGAGAATGGCGCAGCACGGGAGAGAACGGCACAGCACGGGGGAGAACGGCACAGCACGGCAGAGAATTGCACAGCACGGGAGAGAACGGGACAGCACGGGAGAGGACGGGACTGCATGGGAGATAACGGCACAGCACGGGAGAGAACGGCACAGCACGGGAGAGAACGGCACAGCACGGGAGAGAACGGCAGAGCACGGGAGAGAACGGCACAGCACGGGGGAGAATGGCACAGCATGGGGGAGAATGGCACAGCACGGGAGAGAACGGCACAGCACGGGAGAGAACGGCACAGCACGGGAAAGAACGGCACAGCACGGGAGAGAACGGCGCAGCGCGGGAGAGAACGGGACAGCACGGGACAGAACGGCACAGCACGGGAGAGAACAACACAGCACGGGAGAGAACGGCACAGCACGGGAGAGAATTGCACAGCTCGGGAAAGAACGGCACAGCACGGGAGAGAACGGGACAGCACGGGAGAGAACGGCACAGCACGGGAGAGAACGGCACAGCACGGGAGAGAACGGCACAGCACGGGAGAGAACGGCACAGCACGGGAGAGAACGGCACAGCACGGGAGAGGACGGCACAGCACGGGAGAGGACGGCACAGCACTGGTGAGAACGGCACAGCACGGGAGAAAACGGCACAGCACGGCAGAGAACGGGACAGCACGAGAGGGAAGGGCACAGCACGGGAGAGAATGGCAAAGTGCGGGAGAGAAGGGGACAGCACGGAACAGGATGGCACAGAATGGGAGAGAATGGCACAGCGTGGGAGGGAAGGGCACAGCACGGGAGGGAAGGGCACAGCGCGGGAGTGAAGGGCACAGCGCGGGAGGGAAGGGCACAACGCGGGGAGAACGGCACAGCGCGGGAGAGAGCGGCACGGCGCTGGGGAGAACGGCACTGCGCGGGAGAGAACGGCACAGCGCGGGAGAGAACGGCACGGCACTGGGGAGAACGGCACGGCGCGGGAGAGAACGGCACAGCACGGGAGAGAACAACACAGCACGGGAGAGAACAACACAGCACGGGAGAGAACGGCACAGCGCGGGAGAGAACGGCACAGCTCGGGAGAGAATGGCACAGCACGGGAGAGAACGGCACAACACGGGAGAGAACGGCACAGCACGGGAGAGAACGGCACAGCACGGGAGAGAACGGCACAGCACGGCAGAGAACGGCACAGCACGGGAGAGAACGGCACAGCACGGGAGAGAACGGGACAGCACGGGACAGAACGGCACAGCAGGGGAGAGAACAACACAGCACGGGAGAGAATTGCACAGCTCGGGAAAGAACGGTACAGCACGGGAGAGAACGGGACAGCACGGGACAGAACGGCACAGCAGGGGAGAGAACAACACAGCACGGGAGAGAATTGCACAGCTCGGGAAAGAACGGCACAGCACGGGAGAGAACAGGACAGCACAGGAGAGAACGGCACAGTGCGGGAGAGAACGGTACAGCGCGGGAGAGAACGGCACAGCGCGGGAGAGAACGGCACAGCGCGGGAGAGACGGCACAGCACGGGAGAGAAAAACACAGCAAGGGAGAGAACGGCACAGCACGGGACAGAATGGGACAGCACAGGAGAGAACGGCACAGCACGGGAGAGAACGGGAGAGCACAGGAGAGAACGGCACAGCACGGCAGAGAACAACACAGCACGGGAGAGAACGGCACAGCACGGGAGAGAATTGCACAGCTCGGGAGAGAGTGGCACAGTGCGGGAGAGAACGGTACAGCACGGGAGAGAACGGAACAGCACGGAACAGAACGGCACAGCTCGGGAGAGACGGCACAGCACGGGAGAGAAAAACACAGCAAGGGAGAGAACGGCACAGCACAGGACAGAATGGGACAGCACAGGAGAGAACGGCACAGCACGGGAGAGAACGGGAGAGCACAGGAGAGAACGGCACAGCACGGCAGTGAACAACACAGCACGGGAGAGAACGGCACAGCACGGGAGAGAATTGCACAGCTCGGGAGAGAGCGGCACAGCACGGGAGAGAACGGCACAGCACGGGAGAGAACGGCACAGCACGGGGGAGAACGGCACAGCACGGGGGAGAACGGCACAGCACGGGGGAGAACGGCACAGCACGGGGTAGAACGGCACAGCACAGGGGAGAACGGCACAGCACGGGGGAGAACGGCACAGCATGGAGGAGAACGGCACAGCACGGGGGAGAACGGCACAGCACAGGGGAGAACGGCACAGCACGGCAGAGAATTGCACAGCACGGGAGAGAACGGGACAGCACGGGAGAGAACGGGACTGCACGGGAGAGAACGGCACAGCACGGGAGAGAACGGCACAGCACGGGAGAGAACGGCACAGCACGGGAGAGAAAGACACAGCACGGGAGAGAACGGCAGAGCACAGGGAGAGCGGCACAGCACGGGAGAGAACGGCACAGCACGGGAGAGAATGGCACAGCACGCGAGAGAATGGCACAGCACGGGAGAGAGTGGCACAGCACGGGAGAGAACAACACAGGACGGGAGAGAACGGCACAGCACGGGAGAGAACGGGACAGCACGGGAGAGAACAACACAGCACGGGAGAGAACGGCACAGCACGGGAGAGAACGGCACAGCACGGGAGAGAACGGGACAGCACGGGACAGAACGGCACAGCACGGGAGAGAACAACACAGCACGGGAGAGAACGTCACAGCACGGGAGAGAACGGCACAGCACGGGAGAGAACGGCACAGCACGGGAGAGAACGGCACAGCACGGGAGAGAGCGGCACAGTGCGGGAGAGAACGGCACAGCACGGGAGAGAACGGCACAGCACCGGAGAGAACGATGCAGCACGGAAGAGAACGGCACAGCCCCGGAGAGAATTACACAGCAGAGGAGAGAATGGCACAGCACGGGTGAGAACGGCACAGCACGGGGGAGAACAGGACAGCACGGGAGAGAACGGCACAGCACGGGAGAGAACGGCACAGCACGGGAGGGAACGGCACAGCACGGGAGAGAACGGCACAGCATGGGAGAGAATGGCACAGCATGGGAGAGAATGGCACAGCGCGGGAGAGAACGGCACAGTGCGTGAGAGAAGGTTACAGCGCAGGAGAGAAGGGCACAGCGCGGGAGAGAATGGCACAGCACGGGAGCGAATTGCACAGCACGGGAGAGAATTGCACAGCACGGGAGACAACGGCACAGCACGGAAGAGAACGGCACAGCCCCGCAGAGAATTACACAGCACAGGTGAGAAAGGCACAGCACGGGTGAGAACGGCACAGCATGGCTGAGAACGGCACAGCACAGGAGAGAACAATGCAGCACCATAGAGAACGGCACAGCACGGAAGGGAAGGGCACAACACGGGAGAGAACGGCACAGCACGGGAGAGAATTGCACAGCACGGGAGAGAACGGGACAGCACGGGAGAGAACAGCACAGCACGGGAGAGAATTGCACAGCACGGGAGAGAACGGCACAGCACGGGAGAGAATTGCACAGCACGGGAGAGAATTGCACAGCACGGGAGAGAACGGCACAGCGCGGGAGAGAATGGCGCAGCACGGGAGAGAACGGCACAGCACGGGGGAGAACGGCACAGCACGGCAGAGAATTGCACAGCACGGGAGAGAACGGGACAGCACGGGAGAGAACGGGACTGCACGGGAGAGAACGGCACAGCACGGGAGAGAACGGCACAGCACGGGAGAGAACGGCACAGCACGGGAGAGAAAGACACAGCACGGGAGAGAACGGCAGAGCACAGGGAGAGCGGCACAGCACGGGAGAGAACGGCACAGCACGGGAGAGAATGGCACAGCACGCGAGAGAATGGCACAGCACGGGAGAGAGTGGCACAGCACGGGAGAGAACAACACAGGACGGGAGAGAACGGCACAGCACGGGAGAGAACGGGACAGCACGGGAGAGAACAACACAGCACGGGAGAGAACGGCACAGCACGGGAGAGAACGGCACAGCACGGGAGAGAACGGGACAGCACGGGACAGAACGGCACAGCACGGGAGAGAACAACACAGCACGGGAGAGAACGGCACAGTACGGGAGAGAATTGCACAGCTCGGGAAAGAACAGCACAGCACGGGAGAGAACGGGACAGCAAGGGAGAGAACGGCACAGCACGGGAGAGAACAACACAGCACGGGAGAGAACGTCACAGCACGGGAGAGAACGGCACAGCACGGGAGAGAACGGCACAGCACGGGAGAGAACGGCACAGCACGGGAGAGAGCGGCACAGTGCGGGAGAGAATGGCACAGCACGGGAGAGAACGGCACAGCACCGGAGAGAACGATGCAGCACGGAAGAGAACGGCACAGCCCCGGAGAGAATTACACAGCAGAGGAGAGAATGGCACAGCACGGGTGAGAACGGCACAGCACGGGAGAGAACGGCGCAGCATGGGTGAGAACGGCACAGCACGGGTGAGAACGGCACAGCACGGGAGAGAACGGCACAGAACGGGAGGCAACGGCGCAGGACGGGAGAGAACGGCTCAGCACGGGAGAGAACGGCACAGCATGGGAGAGAACGGCACAGCATGGGAGAGAATGGCACAGCATGGGAGAGAATGGCACAGCGCGGGAGAGAACGGCACAGTGCGGGAGAGAAGGGTACAGCGCGGGAGAGAAGGGCACAGCGCGGGAGAGAATGGCACAGCACGGGAGCGAATTGCACAGCACGGGAGAGAATTGCACAGCACGGGAGACAACGGCACAGCACGGAAGAGAACGGCACAGCCCCGCAGAGAATTACACAGCACAGGTGAGAAAGGCACAGCACGGGTGAGAACGGCACAGCATGGCTGAGAACGGCACAGCACAGGAGAGAACAATGCAGCACCATAGAGAACGGCACAGCACGGAAGGGAAGGGCACAACACGGGAGAGAACGGCACAGCACGGGAGAGAATTGCACAGCACGGGAGAGAACGGGACAGCACGGGAGAGAACAGCACAGCACGGGAGAGAATTGCACAGCACGGGAGAGAACGGCACAGCACGGGAGAGAATGGCACAGCACGGGAGAGAACGGCACAGCACGGGACAGAACGGCAGAGCACAGGGGGAGCGGCACAGCACGGGAGAGAACGGCAAAGCACGGGAGAGAATGGCACAGCACGGGAGATAATGGCACAGCACGGGAGAGAATGGCAAAGCACGGGAGAGAATGGCACAGCACGGGAGAGAACAACACAGGACGGGAGAGAACGGGACAGCACGGGACAGAACGGCACAGCACGGGAGAGAACAACACAGCACGGGAGAGAACGGCACAGCACGGGAGAGAATTGCACAGCTCGGGAAAGAACGGCACAGCACGGGAGAGAACGGGACAGCACGGGAGAGAACGGCACAGCACGGGAGAGAACGGCACAGCACGGGAGAGAACGGCACAGCACGGGAGAGAATGGCACAGCACGGGAGAGGACGGCACAGCACGGGAGAGAACAGCACAGCACGGGAGAGAACGGCACAGCACGGGTGAGAACGGCACAGCACGGGAGAGGACGGCACAGCACGGGAGAGGACGGCACAGCACTGGTGAGAACGGCACAGCACGGGAGAAAACGGCACAGCACGGCAGAGAACGGGACAGCACGGGAGGGAAGGGCACAGCACGGGAGAGAACAGCACAGCACGGGAGAGAACAGCACAGCACGGGAGAGAACAGCACAGCACGGGAGAGAACAGCACAGCACGGGAGAGAACGGCAAAGTGCGGGAGAGAAGGGGACAGCACGGAACAGGATGGCACAGAATGGGCGAGAATGGCACAGCGTGGGAGGGAAGGGCACAGCACGGGAGGGAAGGGCACAGCGCGGGAAGGAAGGGCACAGCGTGGGAGGGAAGGGCACAACGCGGGGAGAACGGCACAGCGCGGGAGAGAACGGCACGGCGCTGGGGAGAACGGCACTGCGCGGGAGAGAACGGCACAGCGCGGGAGAGAACGGCACGGTGCTGGGGAGAACGGCACGGCGCGGGAGAGAACAACACAGCACGGGAGAGAACGGCACAGCGCGGGAGAGAACGGCACAGCGCGGGAGAGAACGGCACAGCGCGGGAGAGAACGGCACAGCGCGGGAGAGAACGGCACGGCGCGGGAGAGAATGGCACGGCGCTGGGGAGAACGGCACGGCGCGGGAGAGAACGGCACGGCGCGGGAGAGAACGGTACGGCGCGGGAGAGAACGGCACGGCGCGGGAGAGAACGGCACAGCGCGGGAGAGAACGGCACAGCGCGGGAGGGAACGGCACAGCACGGGAGAGAACGGGACAGCACGGGAGAGAACGGGACAGCGCGGGAGAGAACGGCACAGCACGGGAGAGAACGGCACAGCACGGGAGAGAACGGCACAGCACGGGAGAGATCGGCACAGCACGGGAGAGATCGGCACTGCACGGGAGAGAACGGGACAGCACGGGAGAGAACGGGACAGCGCGGGAGAGAACGGCACAGCACGGGAGAGAACGGCACAGCACGGGAGAGAACGGGACAGCACGGGAGAGAACGGGACAGCGTGGGAGAGAACGGCACAGCACGGGAGAGAACGGCACAGCACGGGAGAGAACGGCACAGCACGGGAGAGATCGGCACAGCACGGGAGAGATCGGCACTGCACGGGAGACATCGGCACAGGACGGAACAGGATGGCACAGCAGTGGAGAGAATAATACAGCACCCATAGAGAACGGCACAGCACGGGAGAGAATAATACAGCACCCATAGAGAACGGCACAGCACGGGAGGGAAGGGCACAGCATGGGGGAGAACGGCACAGCACGGGAGAGAACGGCACAGCACGGGAGAGAACGGCACAGCAAGGGAAATAACGGCACAGCACGGGAGAGAACGGCACAGTGCGGGAGAGAACGGCACAGCTCGGGAGAGAATGGCACAGCACGGGAGAGAACGGCACAACACGGGAGAGAACGGCACAGCACGGGAGAGAACGGCACAGCACGGGAGAGAACGGCACAGCACGGCAGAGAACGGCACAGCACGGGAGAGAACGGCACAGCACGGGAGAGAACGGGACAGCACGGGACAGAACGGCACAGCAGGGGAGAGAACAACACAGCACGGGAGAGAATTGCACAGCTCGGGAAAGAACGGTACAGCACGGGAGAGAACGGGACAGCACGGGCCAGAACGGCACAGCAGGGGAGAGAACAACACAGCACGGGAGAGAATTGCACAGCTCGGGAAAGAACGGCACAGCACGGGAGAGAACAGGACAGCACAGGAGAGAACGGCACAGTGCGGGAGAGAACGGTACAGCACGGGAGAGAACGGCACAGCGCGGGAGAGAACGGCACAGCGCGGGAGAGACGGCACAGCACGGGAGAGAAAAACACAGCAAGGGAGAGAACGGCACAGCACGGGACAGAATGGGACAGCACAGGAGAGAACGGCACAGCACGGGAGAGAACGGGAGAGCACAGGAGAGAACGGCACAGCACGGCAGAGAACAACACAGCACGGGAGAGAACGGCACAGCACGGGAGAGAATTGCACAGCTCGGGAGAGAGTGGCACAGTGCGGGAGAGAACGGTACAGCACGGGAGAGAACGGAACAGCACGGAACAGAACGGCACAGCTCGGGAGAGACGGCACAGCACGGGAGAGAAAAACACAGCAAGGGAGAGAACGGCACAGCACGGGACAGAATGGGACAGGACAGGAGAGAACGGCACAGCACGGGAGAGAACGGGAAAGCACAGGAGAGAACGGCACAGCACGGCAGTGAACAACACAGCACGGGAGAGAACGGCACAGCACGGGAGAGAATTGCACAGCTCGGGAGAGAGCGGCACAGCACGGGAGAGAACGGCACAGCACGGGAGAGAACGGCACAGCACGGGGGAGAACGGCACAGCACGGGGGAGAACGGCACAGCACGGGGGAGAACGGCACATCACGGGGTAGAACGGCACAGCACAGGGGAGAACGGCACAGCACGGGGGAGAACGGCACAGCACGGAGGAGAACGGCACAGCACGGGGGAGAACGGCACAGCACAGGGGAGAACGGCACAGCACGGGAGAGAGTGGCACAGCACGGCAGAGAACGGCACAGCAAGGGAGAGAACGGCACAGCACGGGAGAGAATGGGACAGCACGGGAGAGAACGTGACAGCACGGGAGAGAACGGCACAGCACAGCAGAGAACAACACAGCACGGGAGAGAACGGCACAGCACGGGAGAGAATTGCACAGCTCGGGAGAGAACGGCACAGCACGGGAGAGAACGGGACAGCACGGGAGAGAACAGCACAGCACGGGTGTGAACGGCACAGCACGGGAGAGAATTGCACAGCACGGGAGAGAATGGCACAGCACGGGAGAGAACAGCACAGCACGGGAGAGAACTGCACAGCACAGGAGAGAATGGCACAGCACGGGAGAGAACGGCACAGCACGGGAGAGAACGGCACAGCACGGGAGAGAATTGCACAGCCCGGGGAGAACGGCACAGCACGGGGAGAACAACACAGCACGGGAGAGAACGGCACAGCACGGGAGAGAACGGCAGAGCACGGGAGAGAACGGCACAGCACGGGAGAGAACGGCACAGCACGGGAGAGAACGGCACAGCACGGGAGAGAACGGCACAGCACGGGAGAGAATGGCACAGCTCGGGAGAGAACGGGACAGCACAGGAGAGAACAACACAGCATGGGAGAGAACGGCACAGCACGGGAGAGAACGGCACAGCACGGGAAAGAACGGCACAGCACGGGAGTGAACGGCACAGCACGGGAAAGAACGGCACAGCACGGGAAAGAACGGCACAGCACGGGAGAGAACGGCACAGCACGGGATAGAACGGCACAGCATGGGAGAGAATTGCACAGCACGGGAGAGAACAGGACAGCACGGGAGAGAAAAACACAGCACGCGAGAGAACGGGACGGCACGGGAGAGAACGGCACAGCACGGGAGAGAACGGCACAGCACGGGAGAGAATGGCACAGCACGGGAGAGAACGGCACAGCACGGGAGAGAAAGACACAGCACGGGAGAGAACGGCAGAGCACAAGGAGAGCGGCACAGCACGGGAGAGAACGGCACAGCACGGGAGAGAATGGCACAGCACGCGAGAGAATGGCACAGCACGGGAGAGAGTGGCACAGCACGGGAGAGAACAACACAGGACGGGAGAGAACGGCACAGCACGGGAGAGAACGGGACAGCACGGGAGAGAACAACACAGCACGGGAGAGAACGGCACAGCACGGGAGAGAACGGCACAGCACGGGAGAGAACGGGACAGCACGGGACAGAACGGCACAGCACGGGAGAGAACAACACAGCACGGGAGAGAACGGCACAGTACGGGAGAGAATTGCACAGCTTGGGAAAGAACAGCACAGCACGGGAGAGAACGGGACAGCAAGGGAGAGAACGGCACAGCACGGGAGAGAACAACACAGCACGGGAGAGAACGTCACAGCACGGGAGAGAACGGCACAGCACGGGAGAGAACGGCACAGCACGGGAGAGAACGGCACAGCACGGGAGAGAGCGGCACAGTGCGGGAGAGAACGGCACAGCACGGGAGAGAACGGCACAGCACCGGAGAGAACGATGCAGCACGGAAGAGAACGGCACAGCCCCGGAGAGAATTACACAGCAGAGGAGAGAATGGCACAGCACGGGTGAGAACGGCACAGCACGGGGGAGAACGGCGCAGCATGGGAGAGAACGGCACAGAACGGGAGGCAACGGCGCAGGACGGGGGAGAGCGGGACAGCACGGGAGAGAACGGCTCAGCACGGGAGGGAACGGCACAGCACGGGAGAGAACGGCACAGCATGGGAGAGAATGGCACAGCATGGGAGAGAATGGCACAGCGCGGGAGAGAACGGCACAGTGCGTGAGAGAAGGTTACAGCGCGGGAGAGAAGGGCACAGCGCGGGAGAGAATGGCACAGCACGGGAGCGAATTGCACAGCACGGGAGAGAATTGCACAGCACGGGAGACAACGGCACAGCACGGAAGAGAACGGCACAGCCCCGCAGAGAATTACACAGCACAGGTGAGAAAGGCACAGCACGGGTGAGAACGGCACAGCATGGCTGAGAACGGCACAGCACAGGAGAGAACAATGCAGCACCATAGAGAACGGCACAGCACGGAAGGGAAGGGCACAACACGGGAGAGAACGGCACAGCACGGGAGAGAATTGCACAGCACGGGAGAGAACGGGACAGCACGGGAGAGAACAGCACAGCACGGGAGAGAATTGCACAGCACGGGAGAGAACGGCACAGCACGGGAGAGAATTGCACAGCACGGGAGAGAATTGCACAGCACGGGAGAGAACGGCACAGCGCGGGAGAGAATGGCGCAGCACGGGAGAGAACGGCACAGCACGGGGGAGAACGGCACAGCACGGCAGAGAATTGCACAGCACGGGAGAGAACGGGACAGCACGGGAGAGAACGGGACTGCACGGGAGAGAACGGCACAGCACGGGAGAGAGCGGCACAGCACGGGAGAGAACGGCACAGCACGGGAGAGAAAGACACAGCACGGGAGAGAACGGCAGAGCACAGGGAGAGCGGCACAGCACGGGAGAGAACGGCACAGCACGGGAGAGAATGGCACAGCACGCGAGAGAATGGCACAGCACGGGAGAGAGTGGCACAGCACGGGAGAGAACAACACAGGACGGGAGAGAACGGCACAGCACGGGAGAGAACGGAACAGCACGGGAGAGAACAACACAGCACGGGAGAGAACGGCACAGCACGGGAGAGAACGGCACAGCACGGGAGAGAACGGGACAGCACGGGACAGAACGGCACAGCACGGGAGAGAACAACACAGCACGGGAGAGAACGGCACAGTACGGGAGAGAATTGCACAGCTCGGGAAAGAACAGCACAGCACGGGAGAGAACGGGACAGCAAGGGACAGAACGGCACAGCACGGGAGAGAACAACACAGCACGGGAGAGAACGTCACAGCACGGGAGAGAACGGCACAGCACGGGAGAGAACGGCACAGCACGGGAGAGAACGGCACAGCACGGGAGAGAGCGGCACAGTGCGGGAGAGAATGGCACAGCACGGGAGAGAACGGCACAGCACCGGAGAGAACGATGCAGCACGGAAGAGAACGGCACAGCCCCGGAGAGAATTACACAGCAGAGGAGAGAATGGCACAGCACGGGTGAGAACGGCACAGCACGGGAGAGAACGGCGCAGCATGGGTGAGAACGGCACAGCACGGGTGAGAACGGCACAGCACGGGAGAGAACGGCACAGAACGGGAGGCAACGGCGCAGGACGGGAGAGAACGGCTCAGCACGGGAGAGAACGGCACAGCATGGGAGAGAACGGCACAGCATGGGAGAGAATGGCACAGCATGGGAGAGAATGGCACAGCGCGGGAGAGAACGGCACAGTGCGGGAGAGAAGGGTACAGCGCGGGAGAGAAGGGCACAGCGCGGGAGAGAATGGCACAGCACGGGAGCGAATTGCACAGCACGGGAGAGAATTGCACAGCACGGGAGACAACGGCACAGCACGGAAGAGAACGGCACAGCCCCGCAGAGAATTACACAGCACAGGTGAGAAAGGCACAGCACGGGTGAGAACGGCACAGCATGGCTGAGAACGGCACAGCACAGGAGAGAACAATGCAGCACCATAGAGAACGGCACAGCACGGAAGGGAAGGGCACAACACGGGAGAGAACGGCACAGCACGGGAGAGAATTGCACAGCACGGGAGAGAACGGGACAGCACGGGAGAGAACAGCACAGCACGGGAGAGAATTGCACAGCACGGGAGAGAACGGCACAGCACGGGAGAGAATGGCACAGCACGGGAGAGAACGGCACAGCACGGGACAGAACGGCAGAGCACAGGGGGAGCGGCACAGCACGGGAGAGAACGGCAAAGCACGGGAGAGAATGGCACAGCACGGGAGATAATGGCACAGCACGGGAGAGAATGGCAAAGCACGGGAGAGAATGGCACAGCACGGGAGAGAACAACACAGGACGGGAGAGAACGGGACAGCACGGGACAGAACGGCACAGCACGGGAGAGAACAACACAGCACGGGAGAGAACGGCACAGCACGGGAGAGAATTGCACAGCTCGGGAAAGAACGGCACAGCACGGGAGAGAACGGGACAGCACGGGAGAGAACGGCACAGCACGGGAGAGAACGGCACAGCACGGGAGAGAACGGCACAGCACGGGAGAGAATGGCACAGCACGGGAGAGGACGGCACAGCACGGGAGAGAACAGCACAGCACGGGAGAGAACGGCACAGCACGGGTGAGAACGGCACAGCACGGGAGAGGACGGCACAGCACGGGAGAGGACGGCACAGCACTGGTGAGAACGGCACAGCACGGGAGAAAACGGCACAGCACGGCAGAGAACGGGACAGCACGGGAGGGAAGGGCACAGCACGGGAGAGAACAGCACAGCACGGGAGAGAACAGCACAGCACGGGAGAGAACAGCACAGCACGGGAGAGAACAGCACAGCACGGGAGAGAACGGCAAAGTGCGGGAGAGAAGGGGACAGCACGGAACAGGATGGCACAGAATGGGCGAGAATGGCACAGCGTGGGAGGGAAGGGCACAGCACGGGAGGGAAGGGCACAGCGCGGGAAGGAAGGGCACAGCGTGGGAGGGAAGGGCACAACGCGGGGAGAACGGCACAGCGCGGGAGAGAACGGCACGGCGCTGGGGAGAACGGCACTGCGCGGGAGAGAACGGCACAGCGCGGGAGAGAACGGCACGGTGCTGGGGAGAACGGCACGGCGCGGGAGAGAACAACACAGCACGGGAGAGAACGGCACAGCGCGGGAGAGAACGGCACAGCGCGGGAGAGAACGGCACAGCGCGGGAGAGAACGGCACAGCGCGGGAGAGAACGGCACGGCGCGGGAGAGAATGGCACGGCGCTGGGGAGAACGGCACGGCGCGGGAGAGAACGGCACGGCGCGGGAGAGAACGGTACGGCGCGGGAGAGAACGGCACGGCGCGGGAGAGAACGGCACAGCGCGGGAGAGAACGGCACAGCGCGGGAGGGAACGGCACAGCACGGGAGAGAACGGGACAGCACGGGAGAGAACGGGACAGCGCGGGAGAGAACGGCACAGCACGGGAGAGAACGGCACAGCACGGGAGAGAACGGCACAGCACGGGAGAGATCGGCACAGCACGGGAGAGATCGGCACTGCACGGGAGAGAACGGGACAGCACGGGAGAGAACGGGACAGCGCGGGAGAGAACGGCACAGCACGGGAGAGAACGGCACAGCACGGGAGAGAACGGGACAGCACGGGAGAGAACGGGACAGCGCGGGAGAGAACGGCACAGCACGGGAGAGAACGGCACAGCACGGGAGAGAACGGCACAGCACGGGAGAGATCGGCACAGCACGGGAGAGATCGGCACTGCACGGGAGACATCGGCACAGGACGGAACAGGATGGCACAGCAGTGGAGAGAATAATACAGCACCCATAGAGAACGGCACAGCACGGGAGAGAATAATACAGCACCCATAGAGAACGGCACAGCACGGGAGGGAAGGGCACAGCATGGGGGAGAACGGCACAGCACGGGAGAGAACGGCACAGCACGGGAGAGAACGGCACAGCAAGGGAAATAACGGCACAGCACGGGAGAGAACGGCACAGTGCGGGAGAGAACGGCACAGCTCGGGAGAGAATGGCACAGCACGGGAGAGAACGGCACAACACGGGAGAGAACGGCACAGCACGGGAGAGAACGGCACAGCACGGGAGAGAACGGCACAGCACGGCAGAGAACGGCACAGCACGGGAGAGAACGGCACAGCACGGGAGAGAACGGGACAGCACGGGACAGAACGGCACAGCAGGGGAGAGAACAACACAGCACGGGAGAGAATTGCACAGCTCGGGAAAGAACGGTACAGCACGGGAGAGAACGGGACAGCACGGGCCAGAACGGCACAGCAGGGGAGAGAACAACACAGCACGGGAGAGAATTGCACAGCTCGGGAAAGAACGGCACAGCACGGGAGAGAACAGGACAGCACAGGAGAGAACGGCACAGTGCGGGAGAGAACGGTACAGCACGGGAGAGAACGGCACAGCGCGGGAGAGAACGGCACAGCGCGGGAGAGACGGCACAGCACGGGAGAGAAAAACACAGCAAGGGAGAGAACGGCACAGCACGGGACAGAATGGGACAGCACAGGAGAGAACGGCACAGCACGGGAGAGAACGGGAGAGCACAGGAGAGAACGGCACAGCACGGCAGAGAACAACACAGCACGGGAGAGAACGGCACAGCACGGGAGAGAATTGCACAGCTCGGGAGAGAGTGGCACAGTGCGGGACAGAACGGTACAGCACGGGAGAGAACGGAACAGCACGGAACAGAACGGCACAGCTCGGGAGAGACGGCACAGCACGGGAGAGAAAAACACAGCAAGGGAGAGAACGGCACAGCACGGGACAGAATGGGACAGGACAGGAGAGAACGGCACAGCACGGGAGAGAACGGGAAAGCACAGGAGAGAACGGCACAGCACGGCAGTGAACAACACAGCACGGGAGAGAACGGCACAGCACGGGAGAGAATTGCACAGCTCGGGAGAGAGCGGCACAGCACGGGAGAGAACGGCACAGCACGGGAGAGAACGGCACAGCACGGGGGAGAACGGCACAGCACGGGGGAGAACGGCACAGCACGGGGGAGAACGGCACATCACGGGGTAGAACGGCACAGCACAGGGGAGAACGGCACAGCACGGGGGAGAACGGCACAGCACGGAGGAGAACGGCACAGCACGGGGGAGAACGGCACAGCACAGGGGAGAACGGCACAGCACGGGAGAGAGTGGCACAGCACGGCAGAGAACGGCACAGCAAGGGAGAGAACGGCACAGCACGGGAGAGAATGGGACAGCACGGGAGAGAACGTGACAGCACGGGAGAGAACGGCACAGCACAGCAGAGAACAACACAGCACGGGAGAGAACGGCACAGCACGGGAGAGAATTGCACAGCTCGGGAGAGAACGGCACAGCACGGGAGAGAACGGGACAGCACGGGAGAGAACAGCACAGCACGGGTGTGAACGGCACAGCACGGGAGAGAATTGCACAGCACGGGAGAGAATGGCACAGCACGGGAGAGAACAGCACAGCACGGGAGAGAACTGCACAGCACAGGAGAGAATGGCACAGCACGGGAGAGAACGGCACAGCACGGGAGAGAACGGCACAGCACGGGAGAGAATTGCACAGCCCGGGGAGAACGGCACAGCACGGGGAGAACAACACAGCACGGGAGAGAACGGCACAGCACGGGAGAGAACGGCAGAGCACGGGAGAGAACGGCACAGCACGGGAGAGAACGGCACAGCACGGGAGAGAACGGCACAGCACGGGAGAGAACGGCACAGCACGGGAGAGAATGGCACAGCTCGGGAGAGAACGGGACAGCACAGGAGAGAACAACACAGCATGGGAGAGAACGGCACAGCACGGGAGAGAACGGCACAGCACGGGAAAGAACGGCACAGCACGGGAGTGAACGGCACAGCACGGGAAAGAACGGCACAGCACGGGAAAGAACGGCACAGCACGGGAGAGAACGGCACAGCACGGGATAGAACGGCACAGCATGGGAGAGAATTGCACAGCACGGGAGAGAACAGGACAGCACGGGAGAGAAAAACACAGCACGCGAGAGAACGGGACAGCACGGGAGAGAACGGCACAGCACGGGAGAGAACGGCACAGCACGGGAGAGAATGGCACAGCACGGGAGAGAACGGCACAGCACGGGAGAGAAAGACACAGCACGGGAGAGAACGGCAGAGCACAAGGAGAGCGGCACAGCACGGGAGAGAACGGCACAGCACGGGAGAGAATGGCACAGCACGCGAGAGAATGGCACAGCACGGGAGAGAGTGGCACAGCACGGGAGAGAACAACACAGGACGGGAGAGAACGGCACAGCACGGGAGAGAACGGGACAGCACGGGAGAGAACAACACAGCACGGGAGAGAACGGCACAGCACGGGAGAGAACGGCACAGCACGGGAGAGAACGGGACAGCACGGGACAGAACGGCACAGCACGGGAGAGAACAACACAGCACGGGAGAGAACGGCACAGTACGGGAGAGAATTGCACAGCTCGGGAAAGAACAGCACAGCACGGGAGAGAACGGGACAGCAAGGGAGAGAACGGCACAGCACGGGAGAGAACAACACAGCACGGGAGAGAACGTCACAGCACGGGAGAGAACGGCACAGCACGGGAGAGAACGGCACAGCACGGGAGAGAACGGCACAGCACGGGAGAGAGCGGCACAGTGCGGGAGAGAACGGCACAGCACGGGAGAGAACGGCACAGCACCGGAGAGAACGATGCAGCACGGAAGAGAACGGCACAGCCCCGGAGAGAATTACACAGCAGAGGAGAGAATGGCACAGCACGGGTGAGAACGGCACAGCACGGGGGAGAACGGCGCAGCATGGGAGAGAACGGCACAGAACGGGAGGCAACGGCGCAGGATGGGGGAGAGCGGGACAGCACGGGAGAGAACGGCTCAGCACGGGAGGGAACGGCACAGCACGGGAGAGAACGGCACAGCATGGGAGAGAATGGCACAGCATGGGAGAGAATGGCACAGCGCGGGAGAGAACGGCACAGTGCGTGAGAGAAGGTTACAGCGCGGGAGAGAAGGGCACAGCGCGGGAGAGAATGGCACAGCACGGGAGCGAATTGCACAGCACGGGAGAGAATTGCACAGCACGGGAGACAACGGCACAGCACGGAAGAGAACGGCACAGCCCCGCAGAGAATTACACAGCACAGGTGAGAAAGGCACAGCACGGGTGAGAACGGCACAGCATGGCTGAGAACGGCACAGCACAGGAGAGAACAATGCAGCACCATAGAGAACGGCACAGCACGGAAGGGAAGGGCACAACACGGGAGAGAACGGCACAGCACGGGAGAGAATTGCACAGCACGGGAGAGAACGGGACAGCACGGGAGAGAACAGCACAGCACGGGAGAGAATTGCACAGCACGGGAGAGAACGGCACAGCACGGGAGAGAATTGCACAGCACGGGAGAGAATTGCACAGCACGGGAGAGAACGGCACAGCGCGGGAGAGAATGGCGCAGCACGGGAGAGAACGGCACAGCACGGGGGAGAACGGCACAGCACGGCAGAGAATTGCACAGCACGGGAGAGAACGGGACAGCACGGGAGAGAACGGGACTGCACGGGAGAGAACGGCACAGCACGGGAGAGAGCGGCACAGCACGGGAGAGAACGGCACAGCACGGGAGAGAAAGACACAGCACGGGAGAGAACGGCAGAGCACAGGGAGAGCGGCACAGCACGGGAGAGAACGGCACAGCACGGGAGAGAATGGCACAGCACGCGAGAGAATGGCACAGCACGGGAGAGAGTGGCACAGCACGGGAGAGAACAACACAGGACGGGAGAGAACGGCACAGCACGGGAGAGAACGGGACAGCACGGGAGAGAACAACACAGCACGGGAGAGAACGGCACAGCACGGGAGAGAACGGCACAGCACGGGAGAGAACGGGACAGCACGGGACAGAACGGCACAGCACGGGAGAGAACAACACAGCACGGGAGAGAACGGCACAGTACGGGAGAGAATTGCACAGCTCGGGAAAGAACAGCACAGCACGGGAGAGAACGGGACAGCAAGGGACAGAACGGCACAGCACGGGAGAGAACAACACAGCACGGGAGAGAACGTCACAGCACGGGAGAGAACGGCACAGCACGGGAGAGAACGGCACAGCACGGGAGAGAACGGCACAGCACGGGAGAGAGCGGCACAGTGCGGGAGAGAACGGCACAGCACGGGAGAGAACGGCACAGCACAGGAGAGAACGATGCAGCACGGAAGAGAACGGCACAGCCCCGGAGAGAATTACACAGCAGAGGAGAGAATGGCACAGCACGGGTGAGAACGGCACAGCACGGGGTTGAACGGCGCAGCATGGGAGAGAACGGCACAGAACGGGAGGCAACGGCGCAGGACGGGGGAGAGCGGGACAGCACGGGAGAGAACGGCTCAGCACGGGAGGGAACGGCACAGCACGGGAGAGAACGGCACAGCATGGGAGAGAATGGCACAGCATGGGAGAGAATGGCACAGCGCGGGAGAGAACGGCACAGTGCGTGAGAGAAGGTTACAGCGCGGGAGAGAAGGGCACAGCGCGGGAGAGAATGGCACAGCACGGGAGCGAATTGCACAGCACGGGAGACAACGGCACAGCACGGAAGAGAACGGCACAGCCCCGCAGAGAATTACACAGCACAGGTGAGAAAGGCACAGCACGGGTGAGAACGGCACAGCATGGCTGAGAACGGCACAGCACAGGAGAGAACAATGCAGCACCATAGAGAACGGCACAGCACGGAAGGGAAGGGCACAACACGGGAGAGAACGGCACAGCACGGGAGAGAATTGCACAGCACGGGAGAGAACGGGACAGCACGGGAGAGAACAGCACAGCACGGGAGAGAATTGCACAGCACGGGAGAGAACGGCACAGCACGGGAGAGAATTGCACAGCACGTGAGAGAATTGCACAGCACGGGAGAGAACGGCACAGCGCGGGAGAGAATGGCGCAGCACGGGAGAGAACGGCACAGCACGGGGGAGAACGGCACAGCACGGCAGAGAATTGCACAGCACGGGAGAGAACGTGACAGCACGGGAGAGAACGGCACAGCACAGCAGAGAACAACACAGCACGGGAGAGAACGGCACAGCACGGGAGAGAATTGCACAGCTCGGGAGAGAACGGCACAGCACGGGAGAGAACGGGACAGCACGGGAGAGAACAGCACAGCACGGGTGTGAACGGCACAGCACGGGAGAGAATTGCACAGCACGGGAGAGAATGGCACAGCACGGGAGAGAACAGCACAGCACGGGAGAGAACTGCACAGCACAGGAGAGAATGGCACAGCACGGGAGAGAACGGCACAGCACGGGAGAGAACGGCACAGCACGGGAGAGAATTGCACAGCCCGGGGAGAACGGCACAGCACGGGGAGAACAACACAGCACGGGAGAGAACGGCACAGCACGGGAGAGAACGGCAGAGCACGGGAGAGAACGGCACAGCACGGGAGAGAACGGCACAGCACGGGAGAGAACGGCACAGCACGGGAGAGAACGGCACAGCACGGGAGAGAATGGCACAGCTCGGGAGAGAACGGGACAGCACAGGAGAGAACAACACAGCATGGGAGAGAACGGCACAGCACGGGAGAGAACGGCACAGCACGGGAAAGAACGGCACAGCACGGGAGTGAACGGCACAGCACGGGAGAGAACGGCACAGCACGGGAGAGAAAGACACAGCACGGGAGAGAACGGCAGAGCACAGGGAGAGCGGCACAGCACGGGAGAGAACGGCACAGCACGGGAGAGAATGGCACAGCACGCGAGAGAATGGCACAGCACGGGAGAGAGTGGCACAGCACGGGAGAGAACAACACAGGACGGGAGAGAACGGCACAGCACGGGAGAGAACGGGACAGCACGGGAGAGAACAACACAGCACGGGAGAGAACGGCACAGCACGGGAGAGAACGGCACAGCACGGGAGAGAACGGGACAGCACGGGACAGAACGGCACAGCACGGGAGAGAACAACACAGCACGGGAGAGAACGGCACAGTACGGGAGAGAATTGCACAGCTCGGGAAAGAACAGCACAGCACGGGAGAGAACGGGACAGCAAGGGAGAGAACGGCACAGCACGGGAGAGAACAACACAGCACGGGAGAGAACGTCACAGCACGGGAGAGAACGGCACAGCACGGGAGAGAACGGCACAGCACGGGAGAGAACGGCACAGCACGGGAGAGAACGGCACAGCACGGGAGAGGACGGCACAGCACGGGAGAGGACGGCACAGCACTGGTGAGAACGGCACAGCACGGGAGAAAACGGCACAGCACGGCAGGGAACGGGACAGCACGAGAGGGAAGGGCACAGCACGGGAGAGAACGGCAAAGTGCGGGAGAGAAGGGGACAGCACGGAACAGGATGGCACAGAATGGGAGAGAATGGCACAGCGTGGGAGGGAAGGGCACAGCACGGGAGGGAAGGGCACAGCGCGGGAGTGAAGGGCACAGCGCGGGAGGGAAGGGCACAACGCGGGGAGAACGGCACAGCGCGGGAGAGAGCGGCACGGCGCTGGGGAGAACGGCACTGCGCGGGAGAGAACGGCACAGCGCGGGAGAGAACGGCACGGCGCTGGGGAGAACGGCACGGCGCGGGAGAGAACGGCACAGCACGGGAGAGAACAACACAGCACGGGAGAGAACAACACAGCACGGGAGAGAACGGGAGAGCACAGGAGAGAACGGCACAGCACGGCAGTGAACAACACAGCACGGGAGAGAACGGCACAGCACGGGAGAGAATTGCACAGCTCGGGAGAGAGCGGCACAGCACGGGAGAGAATTGCACAGCACGGGAGAGAATGGGACAGCACGGGAGAGAACAACACAGCACGGGAGAGAACGGCACAGCACGGGAGAGAACGGCACAGCACGGGGGAGAACGGCACAGCACGGGGGAGAACGGCACAGCACAGGGGAGAACGGCACAGCACGGGGTAGAACGGCACAGCACAGGGGGGAACGGCACAGCACGGGGGAGAACGGCACAGCACGGAGGAGAACGGCACAGCACGGCGGAGAACGGCACAGCACAGGGGAGAACGGCACAGCACGGGAGAGAGTGGCACAGCACGGCAGAGAACGGCACAGCAAGGGAGAGAACGGCACAGCACGGGAGAGAATGGGACAGCACGGGAGAGAACGTGACAGCACGGGAGAGAACGGCACAGCACAGCAGAGAACAACACAGCACGGGAGAGAACGGCACAGCACGGGAGAGAATTGCACAGCTCGGGAGAGAACGGCACAGCACGGGAGAGAACGGGACAGCACGGGAGAGAACAGCACAGCACGGGTGTGAACGGCACAGCACGGGAGAGAATTGCACAGCACGGGAGAGAATGGCACAGCACGGGAGAGAACAGCACAGCACGGGAGAGAACTGCACAGCACAGGAGAGAATGGCACAGCACGGGAGAGAACGGCACAGCACGGGAGAGAACGGCACAGCACGGGAGAGAATTGCACAGCCCGGGGAGAACGGCACAGCACGGGGAGAACAACACAGCACGGGAGAGAACGGCACAGCACGGGAGAGAACGGCAGAGCACGGGAGAGAACGGCACAGCACGGGAGAGAACGGCACAGCACGGGAGAGAACGGCACAGCACGGGAGAGAACGGCACAGCACGGGAGAGAATGGCACAGCTCGGGAGAGAACGGGACAGCACAGGAGAGAACAACACAGCATGGGAGAGAACGGCACAGCACGGGAGAGAACGGCACAGCACGGGAAAGAACGGCACAGCACGGGAGTGAACGGCACAGCACGGGAAAGAACGGCACAGCACGGGAAAGAACGGCACAGCACGGGAGAGAACGGCACAGCACGGGAGAGAACGGCACAACACGGGATAGAACGGCACAGCATGGGAGAGAATTGCACAGCACGGGAGAGAACAGGACAGCACGGGAGAGAAAAACACAGCACGCGAGAGAACGGGACAGCACGGGAGAGAACGGCACAGCACGGGAGAGAACGGCACAGCACGGGAGAGAATGGCACAGCACGGGAGAGAACGGCACAGCACGGGAGAGAAAGACACAGCACGGGAGAGAACGGCAGAGCACAGGGAGAGCGGCACAGCACGGGAGAGAACGGCACAGCACGGGAGAGAATGGCACAGCACGCGAGAGAATGGCACAGCACGGGAGAGAGTGGCACAGCACGGGAGAGAACAACACAGGACGGGAGAGAACGGCACAGCACGGGAGAGAACGGGACAGCACGGGAGAGAACAACACAGCACGGGAGAGAACGGCACAGCACGGGAGAGAACGGCACAGCACGGGAGAGAACGGGACAGCACGGGACAGAACGGCACAGCACGGGAGAGAACAACACAGCACGGGAGAGAACGGCACAGTACGGGAGAGAATTGCACAGCTCGGAAAAGAACAGCACAGCACGGGAGAGAACGGGACAGCAAGGGAGAGAACGGCACAGCACGGGAGAGAACAACACAGCACGGGAGAGAACGTCACAGCACGGGAGAGAACGGCACAGCACGGGAGAGAACGGCACAGCACGGGAGAGAACGGCACAGCACGGGAGAGAGCGGCACAGTGCGGGAGACAACGGCACAGCACGGGAGAGAACGGCACAGCACCGGAGAGAACGATGCAGCACGGAAGAGAACGGCACAGCCCCGGAGAGAATTACACAGCAGAGGAGAGAATGGCACAGCACGGGTGAGAACGGCACAGCACGGGGGAGAACGGCGCAGCATGGGAGAGAACGGCACAGCATGGGAGAGAACGGCACAGCACGGGGGAGAACGGCGCAGCATGGGAGAGAACGGCACAGAACGGGAGGCAACGGCGCAGGACGGGGGAGAGCGGGACAGCACGGGAGAGAACGGCACAGCACGGGAGGGAACGGCTCAGCACGGGAGAGAACGGCACAGCATGGGAGAGAATGGCACAGCATGGGAGAGAATGGCACAGCGCGGGAGAGAACGGCACAGTGCGTGAGAGAAGGTTACAGCGCGGGAGAGAAGGGCACAGCGCGGGAGAGAATGGCACTGCACGGGAGCGAATTGCACAGCACGGGAGAGAATTGCACAGCACGGGAGACAACGGCACAGCACGGAAGAGAACGGCACAGCCCCGCAGAGAATTACACAGCACAGGTGAGAAAGGCACAGCACGGGTGAGAACGGCACAGCATGGCTGAGAACGGCACAGCACAGGAGAGAACAATGCAGCACCATAGAGAACGGCACAGCACGGAAGGGAAGGGCACAACACGGGAGAGAACGGCACAGCACGGGAGAGAATTGCACAGCACGGGAGAGAACGGGACAGCACGGGAGAGAACAGCACAGCACGGGAGAGAATTGCACAGCACGGGAGAGAACGGCACAGCACGGGAGAGAATTGCACAGCACGGGAGAGAATTGCACAGCACGGGAGAGAACGGCACAGCGCGGGAGAGAATGGCGCAGCACGGGAGAGAACGGCACAGCACGGGGGAGAACGGCACAGCACGGCAGAGAATTGCACAGCACGGGAGAGAACGGGACAGCACGGGAGAGAACGGGACTGCACGGGAGAGAACGGCACAGCACGGGAGAGAACGGCACAGCACGGGAGAGAACGGCACAGCACGGGAGAGAAAGACACAGCACGGGAGAGAACGGCAGAGCACAGGGAGAGCGGCACAGCACGGGAGAGAACGGCACAGCACGGGAGAGAATGGCACAGCACGCGAGAGAATGGCACAGCACGGGAGAGAGTGGCACAGCACAGGAGAGAACAACACAGGACGGGAGAGAACGGCACAGCACGGGAGAGAACGGGACAGCACGGGAGAGAACAACACAGCACGGGAGAGAACGGCACAGCACGGGAGAGAACGGCACAGCACGGGAGAGAACGGGACAGCACGGGACAGAACGGCACAGCACGGGAGAGAACAACACAGCACGGGAGAGAACGGCACAGTACGGGAGAGAATTGCACAGCTCGGGAAAGAACAGCACAGCACGGGAGAGAACGGGACAGCAAGGGAGAGAACGGCACAGCACGGGAGAGAACAACACAGCACGGGAGAGAACGTCACAGCACGGGAGAGAACGGCACAGCACGGGAGAGAACGGCACAGCACGGGAGAGAATGGCACAGCACGGGAGAGAGCGGCACAGTGTGGGAGAGAACGGCACAGCGCGGGAGAGAACGGCACAGCACCGGAGAGAACGATGCAGCACGGCAGAGAACGGCACAGCCCCGGAGAGAATTACACAGCAGAGGAGAGAATGGCACAGCACGGGTGAGAACGGCACAGCACGGGGGAGAACGGCGCAGCATGGGAGAGAACGGCACAGAACGGGAGGCAACGGCGCAGGACGGGGGAGAGCGGGACAGCACGGGAGAGAACGGCTCAGCACGGGAGAGAACGGCACAGCATGGGAGAGAACGGCACAGCATGGGAGAGAATGGCACAGCATGGGAGAGAATGGCACAGCGTGGGAGAGAACGGCACAGTGCGGGAGAGAAGGGTACAGCGCGGGAGAGAAGGGCACAGCGCGGGAGAGAATGGCACAGCACGGGAGAGAATGGCACAGCACGGGAGCGAATTGCACAGCACGGGAGAGAATTGCACAGCACGGGAGACAACGGCACAGCACGGAAGAGAACGGCACAGCCCCGCAGAGAATTACACAGCACAGGTGAGAAAGGCACAGCACGGGTGAGAACGGCACAGCATGGCTGAGAACGGCACAGCACAGGAGAGAACAATGCAGCACCATAGAGAACGGCACAGCACGGAAGGGAAGGGCACAACACAGGAGAGAACGGCACAGCACGGGAGAGAATTGCACAGCACGGGAGAGAACGGGACAGCACGGGAGAGAACAGCACAGCACGGGAGAGAATTGCACAGCACGGGAGAGAACGGCACAGCACGGGAGAGAATTGCACAGCATGGGAGAGAATTGCACAGCACGGGAGAGAACGGCACAGCGCGGGAGAGAATGGCGCAGCACGGGAGAGAACGGCACAGCACGGGGGAGAACGGCACAGCACGGCAGAGAATTGCACAGCACGGGAGAGAACGGGACAGCACGGGAGAGGACGGGACTGCATGGGAGATAACGGCACAGCACGGGAGAGAACGGCACAGCACGGGAGAGAACGGCACAGGACGGGAGAGAACGGCAGAGCACGGGAGAGAACGGCACAGCACGGGGGAGAATGGCACAGCATGGGGGAGAATGGCACAGCACGGGAGAGAACGGCACAGCACGGGAGAGAACGGCACAGCACGGGACAGAACGGCACAGCACGGGAGAGAACAACACAGCACGGGAGAGAACGGCACAGCACGGGAGAGAATTGCACAGCTCGGGAAAGAACGGCACAGCACGGGAGAGAACGGGACAGCACGGGAGAGAACGGCACAGCACGGGAGAGAACGGCACAGCACGGGAGAGAACGGCACAGCACGGGAGAGAACGGCACAGCACGGGAGAGAACGGCACAGCACGGGAGAGGACGGCACAGCACGGGAGAGGACGGCACAGCACTGGTGAGAACGGCACAGCACGGGAGAAAACGGCACAGCACGGCAGAGAACGGGACAGCACGAGAGGGAAGGGCACAGCACGGGAGAGAACGGCAAAGTGCGGGAGAGAAGGGGACAGCACGGAACAGGATGGCACAGAATCATAGAAATCATAGAATCATAGAAACCCTACAGTGCAGAAGGAGGCCATTCGGCCCATCGAGTCTGCACCGACCACAATCCCACCCAGGCCCTACCCCCACATATTTACCCGCTAATCCCTCTAACCTACGCATCCCAGGACACTAAGGGGCAATTTAACATGGCCAATCAACCTAACCCGCACATCTTTGGACTGTGGGAGGAAACCGGAGCACCCGGAGGAAACCCACGCAGACACGAGGAGAATGTGCAAACTCCACACAGACAGTGACCCGAGCCGGGAATCGAACCCGGGACCCTGGAGCTGTGAAGCAGCAGTGCTAACCACTGTGCTACCGTGCCGCCCCATGGGCAGCATGGGAGAGAATGGCACAGCGTGGGAGGGAAGGGCACAGCACGGGAGGGAAGGGCACAGCGCGGGAGTGAAGGGCACAGCGCGGGAGGGAAGGGCACAACGCGGGGAGAACGGCACAGCGCGGGAGAGAGCGGCACGGCGCTGGGGAGAACGGCACTGCGCGGGAGAGAACGGCACAGCGCGGGAGAGAACGGCACGGCGCTGGGGAGAACGGCACGGCGCGGGAGAGAACGGCACAGCACGGGAGAGAACAACACAGCACGGGAGAGAACAACACAGCACGGGAGAGAACGGCACAGCGCGGGAGAGAACGGCACAGCGCGGGAGAGAACGGCACAGCGCGGGAGAGAACGGCACAGCGCGGGAGAGAACGGCACGGCGCGGGAGAGAATGGCACCGCGCTGGGGAGAACGGCACGGCGCGGGAGAGAACGGCACGGCGCGGGAGAGAACGGCACGGCGCGGGAGAGAACGGCACGGCGCGGGAGAGAACGGCATAGCGCGGGAGAGAACGGCACTGCGCGGGAGGGAACGGCACAGCACGGGAGAGAACGGGACAGCACGGGAGAGAACGGGACAGCACGGGAGAGAACGGGACAGCGCGGGAGAGAACGGCACAGCACGGGAGAGAACGGCACAGCACGGGAGAGAACGGCACAGCACGGGAGAGATCGGCACAGCACGGGAGAGATCGGCACAGCACGGGAGACATCGGCACAGGACGGAACAGGATGGCACAGCACGGGAGAGAATAATACAGCACCATAGAGAACGGCACAGCACGGGAGGGAAGGGCACAGCACGGGAGAGAATTGCACAGCACGGGAGAGAACGGGACAGCACGGGAGAGAACAGCACAGCACGGGAGAGAACGGCACAGCACGGGAGAGATCGGCACAGCACGGGAGAGATCGGCACAGCACGGGAGACATCGGCACAGGACGGAACAGGATGGCACAGCACGGGAGAGAATAATACAGCACCATAGAGAACGGCACAGCACGGGAGGGAAGGGCACAGCACGGGAGAGAATTGCACAGCACGGGAGAGAACGGGACAGCACGGGAGAGAACAACACAGCACGGGAGAGAATTGCACAGCACGGGAGAGAACGGAACAGCACGGGAGAGAATTGCACAGCACGGGAGAGAACGGCACAGCAGGGGAGAGAACGGCACAGCGCGGAAGAGAACGGCACAGCACGGGAGAGAATGGCGCAGCACGGGGGAGAATGGCACAGCACGGGAGAGAATTGCACAGCACGGGAGAGAACGGGACAGCACGGGAGAGAACGGTGCAGCACGGGGGAGAATGGCACAGCATGGGGGAGAACGGCACAGCACGGGAGAGAACGGCACAGCACGGGGGAGAATGGCACAGCACGGGGGAGAATGGCACAGCACGGGGGAGAACGGCACAGCACGGGAGAGAACGGCACAGCACGGGAGAGAACGGCACAGCACGGGAGAGAACGGGACAGCACGGGAAAGAACGGCACAGCACGGGAGAGAACGGCACAGCACGGGAAAGAACGGCACAGCACGGGAGAGAACGGCACAGCACGGGAGAGAACGGCACAGCACGGGGGAGAACGGCACAGCACGGGAGAGAACGGCACAGCACGGCAGAGAACGGCACAGCACGGGAGAGAACGGCACAGCACGGGAGAGAACGGCACAGCACGGGAGAGAACGGGACAGCACGGGACAGAACGGCACAGCACGGGAGAGAACAACACTGCACGGGAGAGAACGGCACAGTACGGGAGAGAAGTGCACAGCTCGGGAGAGAACGGCACAGCACGGGAGAGAACGGCACAGCACGGGAGAGAACGGCACAGCACGGGTGAGAACGGCACAGCACGGGAGAGGACGGCACAGCACGGGAGAGGACGGCACAGCACGGGTGAGAACGGCACAGCACGGGAGAAAACGGCACAGCACGGCAGAGAACGGGACAGCACGGGAGGGAAGGGCACAGCACGGGAGAGAACAGCACAGCACGGGAGAGAACGGCAAAGTGCGGGAGAGAAGGGGACAGCACGGAACAAGATGGCACAGAATGGGAGAGAATGGCACAGCATGGGAGGGAAGGGCACAGCACGGGACAGAATGGCACAGCGCGGGAGGGAAGGGCACAGCGCGGGAGAGAACGGCACAGCGCGGGAGGGAAGGGCACAGCGCGGGAGAGAACGGCACAGCGTGGGGAAAACGGCACAGCGCGGGAGAGAACGGCACAGCGCGGGAGGGAAGGGCACAGCACGGGAGGGAAGGGCAGAGCGCGGGAGAGAACGGCGCAGCGCGGGAGAGAACGGCACAGCGCGGGAGAGAACGGCACAGCGCGGGAGAGAACGGCACAGCGCGGGGGAGAACGGCACAGCGCGGGAGGGAAGGGCACAGCGCGGGAGAGAACGGCACAGCGCGGGAGAGAATGGCACAGCGCGGGAGGGAAGGGCAGAGCGCGGGAGAGAATTGCACAGCGCGGGAGAGAACGGCACAGCGCGGGAGGGAAGGGCACAGCGCGGGAGAGAACGGCAAAGCGCGGGAGGGAAGGGCACAGCGCGGGAGAGAACGGCACGGCGCTGGAGAGAACGGCACGGCGCTGGAGAGAACGGCACTGCGCGGGAGAGAACGGCACGGCGCGGGAGAGAACGGCACGGCGCGGGAGAGAACGGCACAGCGCGGGAGAGAACAGCACAGCGCGGGAGAGAACGGCACAGCGCGGGAGAGAACGGCACAGCGCGGGAGAGAACGGCACAGCACGGGAGAGAATGGCACAGCGCGGGAGAGATCGGCACAGCGCGGGAGAGATCGGCACAGCACGGGAGAGAGCGGCACAGCACGGGAGAGATCGGCACAGCGCGGGAGAGAACGGCACAGCACGGGAGAGAACGGCACAGCACGGGAGAGAGCGGCACAGCACGGGAGAGATCGGCACAGCGCGGGAGAGATCGGCACAGCGCGGGAGAGAACGGCACAGCGCGGGAGGGAACGGCACAGCGCGGGAGAGATCGGCACAGCACGGGAGAGATCGGCACAGCACGGGAAAGAGCGACACAGCACGGGGGAGAACAACGCAGCACGGGGGAGAACGGCACAGCATGGGGGAGAACAACGCAGCACGGGGGAGAACAACGCAGCACGGGAGAGAGCGACACAGCACGGGGGAGAACGGCACAGCACGGGGGAGAACGGCACATCACGGGAGAGAACAGCACAGCACGGGGGAGAACGGCACGGGAGAGATTGGCACGGCAAGGGAGAGAGCGGCACAGAACGGGAGAGAAGGGCACAGCACGGGAGAGAATGGGACAGCACGGGAGACAACGGAACAGCACGGGAGACAACGGGACAGCACGGGAGAGAACGGGACAGCGCGGGAGAGAACGGGACAGCGCGGGAGAGAACGGGACAGCGCGGGAGAGAACGGGACAGCGCGGGAGAGAACGGGACAGCACGGGAGAGAGCGGCACGGCACGGGAGAGAGCCACGGCACGGGAGAGAGCCACGGCACGGGAGAGAACGGCACAGCACGGGAGAGGATGGACTCCAATGTTTTCTGTCATTGCGCTCAAGGCCTTGAAGTAATTGCTACAAACTAGGATTAGGCATTTTCAGAGTCAGCATTTCATCATTTTTCAAGTGTCCTGCGGCTTATGTTTCGGATTTGCCATGTTGGTAACTCCCTTTTAAGGATTCATAACCACACTGTGCTGGTCTCTGATCTGACTATTTGCAGTCAGAGTTGATACTGAAAATATCCAACCAGAAGAGCACTAAAATAGTCTACTTCAGATGTAGCAATGTCAGATATGAAGGTTTCTCGGTTCAATAGGACTTCTGGTGGGTGAACTTCTGAAGCTGGAACTGGTCGGATTCTGTGACAGAGAATATCTGGGTCAGAAGCCCAGCTTGTGGTTGATGTTAAAGTTAAAGTTTATTTATTCGTCACAAGTAGGCTTACATTAACATTGAAATGAAGTTACTGTGAAAATCCCCTAGTCGCCACACTCCGGCGCCTATTCGGGTACATTGAGGGAGAATTTAGCATGGACAATGCACTTAACCAGCATGTCTTTCGGTCTGTGAGAGGAAACCGGAGAACCCGGAGGAAACCCATGCAGACACGGGGAGAACATGCAGGCTCCACATAGACAGTGACACAAGCCGGGAATCAAACCGGGTCCCTGGCGCTGTGAAACAGCAATGCGAACCACCGTGCCACCCTCTAAGTTGCAAGCAGTGTGGTTCAGCCTGAATCAGTGGTCAGTGTGGGGGATAGATTTCAATTGCAAGTTTACCAAGAAGGTGGCATAAATGAAGACAATAACTTTGTTCTTACCAGTATTTAGCTAGATTTATTAATGAAGAAGAGTTGGGGGCTAAGCTTAGGTCCTCAGGGTTTTGAGACCTAAAATTGCATAAGTGAGAGGATAAGCCATTCCTGAAGGTACCTTTGGTTATGAACTGATGAGAGTGGTCCTATCGAGCAGGACAACAAAGAAGCATTGGAGGAAGGTGACCATGTCAGATGTTGCAAAGAATTTGAGGAATGTGAAGAAGATTAATTCACCAGAGTCACAGTCCCAGGGAATATTATTTATCATTTTAGTTCGGACAATTACATGCTATGACAGGCACAGTTATCTGATTTGGGATATTTAAACAGGAAATGGTGGGAAAATGGGCATGGATGTGGGCGGCAACAACGTTGATTTAGGAGATCAAAGGGATCTTGGAACTTGGGGAATAGTTTGCAAGGACAGACAGTCAGGTGTGGAATCTTTGAGAAAAGGGTGAATACGATGATTTTGAAAGAGATGGGTCAGCAGCAGAGGGAAGGGGAACATTTAGAATGACAGTAAACATGGTGTCAAATGGAAGTGTTTGATGAGAATGGAGTTAAGAGGGAAAGTCATGTGCTTCATGAATGAGTTGAGCTAGGAGAGGACATGGGGTTTTGGTGGTGGTGTGGGAAGTGGGTGAGGAACCCCCTTCATTGCCCTTTCCAACGTCAGGATCCCCAGTGGAATAAGTTAACATCTGATTATCAGGTCTTTATGCTTGATAGTTCCCCCCTCCTCCCTTGTTATGTAATCCATTCACACTGGCATGAATTGCAACAGGTCTTCCACAACATGCACCTGGTGAGCAGAATCTGCCAGAGGAGTTCAGGTGAGTGCATCGCTTAGTGGGGAAAAAGGTCATGCCTTTTGTGTGGAAAGGGTAATGAAGTCAAAAGAGACATGGGTTTAGAACTAGGGCAAAAGGGGCTTTGGGATATGCTTAATGTTCTAACCAAGAGGTAAGTGGGTAGGGGGGAAATAGCTGAAGTAGCTAAATGGTAGGTCTTCATCTTGGTGACAAAGAGATGCATGAGTTCCTCAAACTTGTTTTTGTGAGTGAAGGCAGAGGGAGTAGCAGAGCAGCATTTAAGTGAGGGAAATAAGCCAGCAGTTATTTTTGCCTTCCTGATGATCGTGGAGTCGTGGCTGCTTTTGACACTGAAGGATTGAGGCTCAATAGAACTTCATGTGATGGAGCGAAATTTGTTGAAGTGAAATAATTCAACAAGGAGAGAGAAATAGGAAACATAAAGGTAAAACATTGGCACAGAAGGACTGGGTAAGATGTTTGGCCTAAATCAGTAGCTAAAAGTAAGCACGCAGGTACAGCAGGCAGTAAAGAAGGCAAATGGCATTTTGGCCTTCATAGCGAGAGGCTTTCAGTAGAAAGATAGGGATGTTTTATTGCAACTGTACAGGGCATTGGTGAGGCCACACCTGGAGTATTGTGCGCAGTTTTATCTGAGGAAGGATGTGGAAGGATGTGGAAGGAAACTTGCTATGGAAGGAGTACAGCAAAGGTTTACTGGGCTGATTCTTGGAATGGCAGGATTGACATATGAAGAGAGACTAAGTCGGTTAGAATTGCATTCATTGGAGTTTGGAAGAGTGAGAGGGGATCTCATAGAAACTTATAAAATTCTAACAGGTTTAGATAGGTTAGATTCAGAAAGAATGTTCTCAATGGTGGGGGAGTCCAGAACTAGGCGTCATAGTTTTAGAACTGAGGTGAGCAGAAATTTCTTCACCCAGAGGATGGTGAATCTGTGGAATTGACAGAAAGTAGTTGAGGCCAAAACATTGTCTGATTTCAAGAAGAAATTAGATATTGCTCTTGGGGCTAAAGGGATCAATGGATATGGGAGGAAGGAAAGATCAGGATTTTGAATTTGATGATCAGCTATGATCAAAATGAATGGCAGAGCAGGCCCGAAGTGCCGAACAGCCTACTCCTGCTTCTATTTTCTATATTTTTATAAGTATTTCTTACACAAAGACATGGGGTATAGGTACAAAATTAATGAATTACATGCATAATTCAACTAACAGAGCTTAACATCATAGCCATTACAAAGACATGGGGTGACTTTCCGGCCCCGTATGTGCAGGTGCAAATTGCGTTATTGCCGGAGAATCTCACGAGAGGGACCATAATACGATTTGCGCCAGGAAGATCTCATTTTGGGATTCTCCCCATGCCAGGCCTGTAAAGTAACCTGGTTCACACCCAGTGAGGGCATGAATCAAGTTAGCATATTTCAATAGCAGAGTTTCATTCATTTGTGGGTGGGGCAGAGTCCTTGTAGCAGTGACGGGGGAGTGGGGGAGGGGGGACGGGGGGAGGGGGGACGGGGGAGTGGGGGGAGTGGGGGAGGGGGGGAGTGGGGGAGGGGGGGGAGTGGGGGAGGGGGGGAGGAGTGGGGGAGGGGGGGGGAGTGGGGGAGGGGGGGAGTGGGGGGAGGGGGGAGGGGGAGGGAGGGGAGGGGGGGGGAGTGGGGGAGGGGGGGGAGTGGGGGAGGGGGGGAGTGGGGGAGGGGGGGGGAGTGGGGGAGGGGGGGGAGTGGGGGAGGGGGGGAGGAGGGGAGGGGGAGGGGGGGACGGGGGAGGGGGGGGACGGGGGAGTGGGGGGGGACGGGGGAGTGGGGGGGGACGGAGGACTGGGGGGGGGACGGGGGAGTGGGGGAGGGGGGAGTGGGGGAGGGGGGGAGTGGGGGAGGGGGGGAGTGGGGGAGGAGGGGGACGGGGGAGGGGGGGACAGGGGAGGGGGGGGACGGGGGAGTGGGGGAGGGGGGGGACGGGGGGAGTGGGGGAGGGGGGGGACGGGGAGTGGGGGAGGGGGGGACGGGGGAGTGGGGGGGGGACGGGGAGGGGGGGGGACGGGGGAGTGGGGGAGGGGGGGACGGGGGAGTGAGGGAGGGGGGACGGGGGAGTGGGGGAGGGGGGGACGGGGGAGTGGGGAGGGGGGGACGGGGGAGTGGGGGGGACGGGGGAGTGGGGGAGTGGGGGACGGGGGAGTGGGGGGGGGGGGGACGGGGGAGTGGGGAGTGGGGAGGGGCGGTTGCCAGTGAGTGAAGGGATGTGTCTTTGCCAGCGAAAATGAAGGGAGGGTCTGTAGGGCTATCTAGAGATCAGGATGTCCTTTAAAAACAGTGCCCTGATCTCTGAGAAGCTGACTGTGTTGGCATCTTTAGGGCCTGTACATCTTTTTCCCAGCGGGAATCACCTCAAGCTTCAAAAAAAGTCTAAGAGGTGGAACGTGATCAGAATCCTGCCAATCACCTGGCAGGAATTGTACCACTTTTCTCACCAGGGACAACACTTAGAAATGTTTTAGGAAAATTGTGCCCATGGTTATAAGATGGTCAGGACTGGGAACTAAATATACCAGGTTATAAAGTCTAAAGAAACATAGGAAAATGGTGAGTTGGGATTGTGAAGGCCCAAGGGGATGAATTTTCTCATTTTTTGACAGAATGCCACAGCAGTGGGGATAAACAGCAGTAAAGCCACCAGCACGAATGGCAGCTTCCTCTGCTGAATCATTCGCTCATAGCTGAAGAAAATGAAGGGATGGGTTGAGTTCAAGCCTGCCCCGCCAACAATTTGGGTTTTAAAAGACCTTGGAAAAGGGTGTGCTGATATAAAAAAATTAAAATACATCCTCACCTGAACCCCATCCCCCTGAACATTACTCCCTCCATAGAACCACCCCCAGCACCGCCCACTCCCCACCCCCCAGCACCGCCCACTCCCCACCCCCCAGCACCGCCCACTCCCCACCCCCCAGCACCGCCCACTCCCCACCCCCCAGCACCGCCCAGTCCCCACCCCCAGCACCGCCCAGTCCCCACCCCCCAGCACCGCCCACTCCCCACCCCCCAGCACCGCCCACTCCCCACCCCCCAGCACCGCCCTCCATGACTGCGCCAGGCACTGTCAGGGAGCTGCGTCTGGGTATGACCTTTTTCCCACTAAGCGAGGCACTCATCTGAACTCCTCTGGCAGATTCTGCTCGCTCGATGCATGTTGTGGAAGACTTGTTGCAATTCATGCCAGTGTGAATGGATTACATAACAAGGGAGTGGGGGGGGCGGAAACTATCAAGCATAAAGACCTGATAATCAGATGATAACATATTCTACTGGGGATCCTGACGTTGATTCCCGTTACCTATTGAGGGGGGACGGGGACAATCGCAACAGGAAGTCCTGCCGGCATACCGTTTTGGACGCCCCACAAGGTTTACTGTTCCCGCCACCAAAAATGGGAGCGGAAAATCCCCATCTATATAAATACAATTATTTTTCTTTCATTTTAACTTTATTGCCTCCTTTCAGTACCCAGGCCCCTTCTTTAGGTGTGTTTGATTGCACCTGCAATGCAAGGCGTTCTTCAAAGGTGATGCAAAATCCCAAACGAGCCATCAAGAACAACAACCAGACAATCAACTCAATTTGGAATAATCTTCACTATTTAACCACTCACCTAACTTTCTGCTGCTATCGTCAACGATTTCTTGTCTTTTACATACTATAGCAATGGTTTTCACCAAGCAATCACCACCCCCTACCACCAGATCTCATTCCCCCACCCCACATTATTCCCGCGGTACAAAGAAGTTGTGCCTGAGGGTATTTGACTGTGCTAACCATGCACTTAACAGTGAGATCGGCAATGGAAACTATCAGTGAGTAGAAATTCCACTTACAGGGCACAATCCCAACACAAATGCCTTCTGCACTTTCGGAGCTCAGTGTACTGCAACTTTAGTGGGATTGAACAATTGAATAAATCTAAAATCTTGATTCACCTGAGTAGGGACATATGGATGACAAGTGAGAGCAGTTTTTTTTTGTGACAAAGTTCCATCTATTAGTGTTCTGGCACCACTTGTGGACCTCACTTTAAGCATCATGTTTATTGTTTGAATTATTTCCAGCTGTTACTGTTGAGTGCTTCACAGCAAATTCCCCAAAGGCTGAAGGTAAGATAGCAATGAGAAATTTAATTTTAAATGCAGCTGAAGATTTGAAGGGGAATTGGTGAAGTTTCTGCAACACATTACATCATCAGGAAATCAATATCAAAGCTTGAACTGGCTATCACAGCACTGTAACCTCCTCAGTGCAAATGTTATACTGCAATCTTAAATTGTGCTATCCATGCTTTTTGATTTAAACAGTCTGATCCATGCTGATGCACAACTAAATGTGAACTAAAACTCAACTGTGCTGTAGGGTTCTCTCTTGATATTGGACATGAACTGATACATGCAAATAGGCATTTGAAACAATCTGAATTTATTTTTACCACAACCTCCCCTCATATCTGACACTATTAACATCAGCGGTGTTAAAGTCTTCCCATTAGATTCTACTTCATGGAAAGCAATCAGTGTCACGGATAAGAAATCCTCAATGTAAACATGTCCACTTGTTCTTTCATGTGTATTTTTAACCTTGACTGTTGAGAGTGGGATTTTGTTCAGCCATTTAGGACATTCAGTTTTATTCACTGTAAATACTCAACTAAAATGGTGCAGTTGTTGGCATGTTCACCATTCATCACTGTGATCACAGGTCAAGTTTGTGACTGTTGTCGTTTTGTCAGTTCCAGCTGTTTGACATGGGGAGGGGGTGCGCAGGTAGATGTCAAATGCACCATCCTAGCTTGAAAGCTTGACAAATGAGGATTCTAGTAGGTTGCGAACAGATTCTGTTTCCTGACCCTGGGGAATGCATTGTTTGAGCACCTGGCACAGGGACAACTGTTTAATCTGGAGGGCAGCGCACAGAATTATATTTCTTGCCAGCATGGTGATATTTGAGTGAAATCTCCTGCACTGCTGGGCTATTCAGAAGATGTCTAATCTTAGAGAACCACTTTAAATGTTGGACAAATCAGCATCCCTAGCTTTTTTGCAATGTTTCCTGGGGTGCCATAGACCCAGAACATTCAAAAAGAAAGAGGGACCCAAATTGATTTCCATTTTTGCCACTAAAGGCATCTCGAAGACATTCATCTGTCTTCACATGCAATAATTGCACCATGACTTACTGGTTCTGAGTTCCCCTACAACATGTCTCATATTCCCCTCAGTGGCCCATTTAGTGAGAGGCTACATTTAAAGAATTACAAAGGAGGCTTCCAGGGTCTGGGCTTTGATCCAAAAACTAAAATTAAAATTACACTACTGTAATTTGCAGCCTTTTATGTCACAGGTCCATCTCAGTGTGTTGAGATATGGGAAGCAATGGTAATTAGAGTGTCCATTCCCATAACTCATTCCCATCCCATTCCTTCTGGATCAATGGATCTTTTTGTGCAGGGGCAGCATTTGTTGCCCATTGCTCATTGCCCTCAAGAAAGTGGAGGTGAGCCCCATTCTTGAACCGCTGTGATCTTGAGTAGGCCACTAGAGTTGACCAAATTTTTGGGGGTCTGGGATCACATGTAGACCTGATCAGGTTAGGAGGGCAGATTTCCTTCCCTACCAGACAATCATAAACCAGATGGATTTTTTCCACAGTCAACAATAATTTCATGGTAACTATTACTAAGACTAAGATAGGCTGCACGGTGGCACAGTGGTTAGCACTGCTGCCTCACAATGCCAGGGACCCGGGATCAATTCCAGCCCTTGGCCGACTGACTGTGTGGCATTTGCACATTCTCCCATGTCTGCAAGTGTTTCCTCTGGTTGCTCCAGTTTTCGTCCACGGTCCAAAGATGTGCAGGTTAGGTGGATTGGCCATGCTAAGTTGCCCCTTAGTGTCCCAAGTTAAATGGATTAGCCATGGGAAATGTGTGGGGCTACGGGGAAAGGGCGGGGGAGAGGGTCAGAGGGTTGGTGCAGACTCAATGGGCTGAACGGCCTGCTTCTGCAATGTAGGGATTCTATGACTCTATGACTAATTTCAATCCAATTTATTTATTGAATTTAAATTCCAGGTGCTTGAGTGGGAGAGAACATGTGCCCCCAGAGCCTGGGCCTTTGGATTGTCTGTCCATTGACATCACCACTACTTTAGAAATGGAAGGTGTACTTTGCATTATAAATATTTCCCTTGAACTTACTTCCCCTTGAACTTTATTTTGGTGTGTGGAAAGGAACTAGTTATGCATTAGTCGGTATATTAGATTTTTAAAAAACTCACTCTAATCTTTCTCAAACGGTAAGAATATAAAACGTGCAGTGATATTGATCAGCTAAATTACAAAATTTATCTGTACACGATCATAACTTTGTTTTGGTTGAGTGTTTGTGGAACACAAAGTTTGTCTTGTATTCTAATAAAGTTTGGAGCACAATTTAAATATTGTTCCTGGTAAATGTCTGCATTACATGACTTGTGTAATCTATGAATGTAGATCTTTATGCACAATACAAACTGCTACATTCTCTTTCCACATTAAACTGAATGTTATATGTACAGTTCTGCAATTGAGTAATAATGTCTCGTAGAACAGGAGAAATGTCAGTGGTGATCATGCTTTAATGCTCCAGCTTGTTTTTCAGACTGCAGACTATGTAACCAATGAAGCTACTGTCATGCCAAGAAGACATGAAAGGGAATATATAAGAACATAAGAACATAAGAAATAGGAGCAGGAGTAGGCCATCTAGCCCTTCGAGCCTGCCCCGCCATTCAATAAGATCATGGCTGATCTGACGTGGATCAGTACCACTTACCCGCCTGATCCCCATAACCCTTAATTCCCTTACCGATCAGGAATCCATCCATCCGCGCTTTAAACATATTCAGCGAGGTAGCCTCCACCACCTCAGTGGGCAGAGAATTCCAGAGATTCACCACCCTCTGGGAGAAGAAGTTCCTCCTCAACTCTGTCTTAAACCGACCCCCCTTTATTTTGAGGCTGTGTCCTCTAGTTTTAACTTCCTTACTAAGTGGAAAGAATCTCTCCGCCTCCACCCTATCCAGCCCCCGCATTATCTTATAAGTCTCCATAAGATCCCCCCTCATCCTTCTAAACTCCAACGAGTACAAACCCAATCTCCTCAGCCTCTCCTCATAATCCAAACCCCTCATCTCCGGTATCAACCTGGTGAACCTTCTCTGCACTCCCTCCAATGCCAATATATCCTTCCTCATATAAGGGGACCAATACTGCACACAGTATTCCAGCTGCGGCCTCACCAATGCCCTGTACAGGTGCATCAAGACATCCCTGCTTTTATATTCTATCCCCTTCGCAATATAGGCCAACATCCCATTTGCCTTCTTGATCACCTGTTGTACCTGCAGACTGGGCTTTTGCGTCTCATGCACAAGGACCCCCAGGTCCCTTTGCACGGTAGCATGTTTTAATTTGTTTCCATTGAGATAGTAATCCCATTTGTTATTATTTCCTCCAAAGTGTATAACCTCGCATTTCTCAACGTTATACTCCATTTGCCATATCCTCGCCCACTCACTCAGCCTGTCCAAATCTCTCTGCAGATCTTCTCCGTCCTCCACACGATTCACTTTTCCACTTATCTTTGTGTCGTCTGCAAACTTCGTTACCCTACACTCCGTCCCCTCCTCCAGATCATCTATATAAATGGTAAATAGTTGCGGCCCGAGTACCGATCCCTGCGGCACGCCACTAGTTACCTTCCTCCAACCGGAAAAACACCCATTTATTCCGACTCTTTGCTTCCTGTCGGATAGCCAGTCCCCAATCCACTTTAACACACTACCCCCAACTCCGTGTGCCCTAATCTTCTTCAGTAGCCTTTTATGGGGCACCTTATCAAACGCCTTTTGGAAATCCAAAAACACCGCATCCACCGGTTCTCCTCCATCAACCGCCCTAGTCACATCTTCATAAAAATCCAACATGTTCGTCAAGCACGACTTTCCCCTCATGAATCCATGCTGCGTCTGATTGATCGAACCATTTCTATCCAGATGCCCTGCTATCTCCTCTTTAATAATGGATTCCAGCATTTTCCCTACTACAGACGTTAAGCTGACCGGCCTATAGTTACCCGCCTTTTGTCTCCTTCCTTTTTTAAACAGCGGCGTAACATTAGCCGTTTTCCAATCAACCGGCACTACCCCAGAATGCAACGAGTTTTGATAAATAATCACTAACGCATCCACTATTACCTCTGACATTTCTTTCAATACCCTGGGATGCATTCCATCCGGACCCGGGGACTTGTCCACCTTCAGTCCCATTAGTCTACCCAGCACTGCCTCTCTGGTTACATTAATTGTATTAAGTATTTCTCCTGCTGCCAACCCTCTATCGTTAATATTTGGCAAACTATTTGTGTCCTCCACCGTGAAGACCGACACAAAAAACTTATTTAAAGACTCAGCCATATCCTCATTTCCCACTATTAACTCCCCCCTCTCGTCCTCCAAGGGTCCAACATTCACTCTAGCCACTCTATTCCTTTTTATATATTTATAAAAACTTTTACTATCATTTTTTATATTAATTGCTAGCCTAGCTTCATAGTCTATCCTTCCTTTCTTTATCGCTTTCTTAGTCTCTCTTTGTTGTTTCTTAAATTTTTCCCAATCACTTGTTTCTCCACTATTTTTGGCCACTCTGTACGCAGCTGTTTTTATTTTAATACTCTCCTTTATTTCCTTCGTTATCCACGGCTGGTTCTCCCTTTTCTTACAATCCTTGTTTTTTGCTGGAATATATTTTTGCTGAGAACTGAAAAGGATCTCCTTAAAAATCCTCCACTGTTCCTCAGCTATCCTACCTGCCAGCCTGCTCTCCCAGTCTACCTTAGCCAATTCATCCCTCATCCTATCATATTTCCCTCTGTTCAAACAGAGGACACTGGTTTGGGACCAAACTTTCTCCTCTTCCATCTGAATCAGAAATTCGACCATATTGTGGTCACTAGACCCAAGAGGGTCCTTCACAATAAGATCCTTAATTCTACCTACCTCGTTACACAATACCAGATCCAAAATAGCTCGTTCCCTCGTGTAATATATGTAATATATGTAATATATGTAATATATGTAATATATCATCCTGGCTACTTAATAAAATTATATTTTTTTAAATATAAGATAACAAAGGCTTTACACTGAATGAAGACATGACTGGCTACGACTCACACAAAAGGAATTTCCAGCCTTCAGAACATCACAGCAAACTCATTGCCTCTAAAGAGGCACTAATGCCCCTGTGACTGCAGAAATCAAATTCCAAGGAAATGCACAAAGGCCTATTTACATTTCTGAGGCAAATCCCTGGTCAATGGAGGCAATCTGTCTATGGGCACAAAGGACCCTGGAATCTCTGGTAAACCTATTAATGGATGAAAAATTAACCATCTCAAGAACACAGTCCAGGAATTTACATCCTTTTTCAGACCCATGGGAAAGAAGTGAGAGTTTTTGTCGCACAACTCCCTGAAGCTGCTAGAACCTGTAATATTGCTTTTTAAAGCTAAAGGAGCAGAGGCTGACAAGGAAAGGGGGGGTGGTCTGAGGGGGGGTGTTGGGTTGGGTCAGCCTCATGACTGCGTAGTGTGTTGGGGGGGTGACTCATGATTTGAGTGGTGGGGGAGGATGTCGCTCTTTTATGAGAGGTTGCTGGTGCTTCCCTGGATCTCAAGGTCCAGCACACCATGTCCCCGCTTGCGGGTAGTACATGTAAAGCCCGCCGGGTGCCGTTCCCCCTGGAGGTCCAAATGAATGGCGGGAGGTTGGTAAATTGGCAGTCAAATCTATGAACGACATTCAAATTAGCGGGTTTGCATAACCACTGGGACATCGCCAATCATCTGAAGAGATCGGAGAATCGGGCTCACATATGTGCCAATGATAGAGGAATCTTCCTGCTGTGATAGCCAGCAGGATTCTAGCAAAAATCCTGCTCAACAGACTGGTAAACCACATCATAAAACTTGGACTGCCAGAAACTTAAAGTGGGGTCACTTGCAAGATGATCTTCACCGTAGAGCAAGTGGAAGAGAAATGCTATGCATGTGGCACTCTAATGAATCTTTGTTGACCAGATAAAGGCCTTCAACGTGGCAAGCAAAGAAGCCTTGTGCAAATAAGTCTTAGCCAAATTTGTAAATCTGATGTAGACCATGATTCTCCCGAACCTGGAGGGTTTCTGCTGGCATTAGATGCTAATTTATGCATAGCAGACAACCTGCTGTCCAGCCCTGCTGTTCCGAGACCGGGCTGCCATGTTTAAAGCGTGACCTGATCTCTGTGCTCGGAGACAGGCCCCTTCCCACAAACAAATAAATGGTGGCCCTGTACCTTGACCAGGGCAGCACCACCAACTCTTAACTGCACTTCCCCATGGCATCTTGGTAATGACACTGCAGCCTGGTGCCTTGGGCCCTGAGGGAGCTCATGGAGATAGGACTGGTGGCCATTTGCTCTCCTGCTGATGCCAGGCTGCAGAGGAAGGGTTCCTCAAGGGTCCTGGGAGTTGGGTGGATTTGGGTTGGGGGCAACGGGTTGACCTCGCCACTCTCTGCCAGGATGGGGCTGTCGTAGCTGGAATGCCGCTTCTAGCCCTGGCAGACCCGGTCACACCTGGCATGGTGATTTCAGGCAGCTCTGTGATCAATATCTGCATTCCTGCCTGTTAGCTGTTCCATTTCTGAAATGGCCAGGTCACTTTCATCTCCATGCCACCCTCCCGGTCATCTGGCAGGATTTTAAATCTTTGCAGCACTCCAATCTGCAGCAGACATTTTCCTTTCTCCCTGTCAGAAGCTGCAAGTTTGCGCTGACCCCTTTGAAGTCCTCTGACAGAGAGGAGATGTCAATTTCACCTGGTGGGGAGAATTCCATTCCATTGTACACTCAGCCCCAATGTATGCACACAGCTTTGATTTGAAGTTGCTCTGGCTTCCCAGCAAGCTGAAATCATTGAAACCCTCTCTATTGCACTTAAAGCCTTTGATCTGTCACAAACTCAAAGTGCAGTGCCTCATAAAAGATTCAGCTGCCAGCTCAATGGATTTCTAGCATTCTCTAGCCACCTTTGTTTATTTTTATTTCCCCTCACAGTTGAAAGCACCTCAAGTACCCCATTGATTCTGAATACAATGTTAACAGAGTCTAAGCCTGACTGGCAGTCTGTGGTTTCACTTCCTCTTTTGCAAATCACTTTGCCTGGGGGCTCGGGTCAGATAAATCTCAAACCTGCGTAGTGTGGGGGGGAGGATGCCTCTCATTGCTGATGGGCTGGTGGTGCTTCCTTCACCCTCAGGGTCCAGCATGACAGGTCCTTGCTGAGAGGGCCTGTATGAAAGCTTGCCCGGTGTAGATCCTCTGGGGAGGGGGGTGAATAGCAAGAGCTATTTGAATCGGGCTTCAAGCCTGCTAATTATATTTAAAATTGTAAATTTGAATATTCTGTGGGTGGGAACCTGATTTGGGCCAGCGGGGCAGGCTGGGAGCATTCACATTGGGTTTGGCACCTGGCAAATACCCACTTTTGCACCAACGCCCAATTCTCCAGGCCATCGCGACTTGCGATCGGACTTAGCGAGCCTGGAGAATCCCACCCGTAGAAATTTCATAATGGAATGACAGCCAGAGTCACCATATGTGGTGAATGCACTTACTCCTTTGACATAACAAATGTTATGAAGCAGTGGTACGTCATGGCCTGTGTACTCTTCCTGCTGCCTTGCTTCCTGTGGTATTTCATGGACATACTGATGGAATATACATCCAATTCAGAACAGACGGCAATCTCTTTAACCTGAGATGATTGAAATTCTTGACTAAGATATCAGAGATGATGGTATGGAACTTTTTGTTTGCCAATGGTTAGGCCCTCATGCCACACTCTAAGCATTGTTGGGGACTAGATTAGAATCTCTAAGGTACATATTATAGCTGACCTAGACTCCAACTATTTTTGATTTTGGGATTAGTGTGAGCATAAGGTGTTTCACTCCAGGTGTGATCTTATTGACCCACTGGGAAGCTTTTATTAAAATAAACTGTATTTAACAACACAGCTAAAAGATAACAAAAAGAAATAATGTAACTTTTACCAACTGAGATAGTTAAAGATGACAAGGGATCATTCTTAGCTATTTGTATTAGTTCCAATTTAAGCAATATCCCCATAGATGTAAACTCCTCTTCAGAATCAGTCAGAAATACACACAGGCTAACTTGAATTCTCAGTCCTCCAGCCTTTTAACCCCTCTGGATAGAGATACAGAGAGATACCCATCTTCTTACTCTCAGAGAGCAGCCTCCAGAGGAATTCCTTTCTTCACATAGCAGAACTCTAATAATAGAGATATATATGGTCCAGCAGGTCTCTGGACTACAATTTTCAGAAAGAGAGAGAAAGAAAGAGAGAGAGAGAGAAAGAGCTGCTGCTCTTTTCCAAATTCAAACTGCAACTGCCAACTTTTTCCTCCCTGCAAGCTTAGCTCCACCCACACACGATTTTCTTGTCAATCAACCTAATCAAACCCTACTCCGAAAACCTAGGGCACAACCTTAAAATAACAAAACTGCATTAACTCAGATTAAAATAAACAATCCAATAATTAGCATGCAATTATTCGTCTGCAGTTTCAGCAGTTATAGACAATTGACACTGTAATCAGGGTTGAAGTATAAAACAATCACTGCAGAAGAAACATGACACAAATACATTGCTTAAAGGTATATTGTCACAACATGGCCTCCAATAGCTCATGGACTGTTTTTCAAAAGGGGTTCCTTCAGCTTAAGGAAAGCAGAGATATTCCAGTAGCAACCACCAACCACTGACTATACCCTACCTCATATAAATATCAATGACACAGCATTGATGGCTGTAGATAACTACCTATCTCAAAGCACAATCTCCAAAAATGTCTGCATGAACAGTGACATGGCAAATAGAATTCCTTGAGCAAGTTCAGTATTTGCCTATTTACAAGAGACTGTGGAGGAAGCAAAGTAATTTTCAAGAAGCTGTTCACAAAGTTGTGGTAATACTTACCTTTTATGCCTGTGAGACATGGACTGCCAACCATTGATATGTTGAATGGTTGAACAGGTCCCAAAAGAGCTTCACTTGGAACATTATGGGCATCAAATCAGGCAACAAGAGTCCAACACTGAGCAGGAATTGAAGCACTCATAATCAGACTTCAGCTCAGATGCTGTGGACATGTCATCTGTGTGACTAACAATAAAATCCCTCAGGATTTTCACAATATGAGACCAGAACACTGCCTGCGACATAGGCTGAGTTTAAAGTTCAAGGATTCTTTGAAGGCGAATCTCAAGAAATGTGGTATGTCCATCATGGCCTGGGAGAAAATGCACCAGAAAAACTACCTGGGGAGTGATCTCAAGTAGTGGCATCACTTCCTTCAAATAGCAAGGAATATCAACCACTAATGATGAAAGGCAAACTATAACACAAGGCAGTCCTAACAAAATCAGACAATTCATCCTTGCTCAAACTGAGGAAAACCTTGCAAGTCTGCAATCAGGTTCCACAGCCAGGTTAGAACACACTAACGATTAATCTACACACACAAGATACAGCTATTTTTAACAATGAAACAAAACTGATGATGACAAACTGGCATCAAGCTCCAAATCACACCACTGGTGTCAAATCAACATTGCATATTGATCGATGTCATCTGTTTTCTCTGCATACTTTTTCTTGCCATCCACTATCTATAAGCTCATGTCCATCTCAAGATTGTAGCCAACTTGACTCACCCCAAAAGATTGTGTGTCCACCACAGATAACATTTTGGAGCAGTAAGGGCCTTTATGATACCCAAAACACAGGTGCAAATGATCCCAATTTTGTGCCCTTCATGACCTGTGTAAGACAGCAAAAGAAATATAAATCCTTCGGCACAAAAGTACATTCATTTTCTGTTCAAGCACCTGTCTTTATCTTAAAATTGTCTACTGTTCTTTGAATCACAGTAAAATATTGGAAACTAATTATTTTCTTTGTTTTTGTTGTTCAAACACTCTATTTAACACCAACCTCTAAGATGCAGATCCCTACTCTAACTACAGGTATAAGCAATACCACACTGCAAAGTGAGTTGATGCATCATTCTTTTTCACTCCTGGTGTGTTGATTTGAATTCAACACCAAGTGACAGGGTGAGAGGCTCCTCTGCTGGCTGCAAGAGATACTGAGGAAACAAGCTTAAATCAGTTCCTGTTCAGCATGGGTCTAGAGTATAAAACTTGCTCTAACCTGACACTATATTGGCAATGTACTTCAGGGACAATGACTTCTTTGAAAAGAAATGAAACAATGGGATCCTTGAATGCCTTTATGGGGCTGGAATTAAGACACATTCTTTTAGTGGAAGAAACATTACTGTATTCTGCAGCTGTCGGTACTATACCTGACATCCCTCAAGTTGATGAGCGCAAGGAAACTAATGTTACAATTATACCTGCATTGCTTCACTAGACCAAATGCCTTTTTCATCTCTTGAGTATTTTATGCCCTCAAAGAGATAATGGGACCAGACAAAGTTTCCCCACCCCTTTCATCTCCAGAACTTAGAACACATTTTTTTCTCTAATGACTGTTAAAGGGTCTATGTAAAGACTGTCCAGACATTCAACATCAGACACTTTAGTTCCCCTAGGACATGACTCCAAAGTTCAAAACTGTCCTTACCATTGGCACTAATTGGCATAAAAGTTGTTTTAAAAGTTCATTGTGTGCTTTTGCTGGAAGAAGCTGTCAGTGGGTTCAATTTAACTAAATGCTGAATCCGCTGCTTCCCGTTTTCCATTGATTTTTAATTTTTACAAAAAAAAATTGAAGCTTATTTTTAAAAAATGTTTCATTTTTTCCCTAGTCAGCCCCTCTCCCCTTCAAACAATGTTATTATTTTCCTAAAATAAAAACAGTAAGGATAATGTGCAGAAGTGAAATGTTTGATGCAACCTGCCATTTTGTCAAAGAAACCACAGCAGCAGTCAATTGAAAATATCAGGACCATGTCAGACTAATCAAATACAACTGAAACCATGCCACAGCACTCTGTAACAGTCAGTAGATTTGCATCATGCTTTCAACGAGAGTTTCTTTTTCTTCTTTACATTAATAAGAAGGGAGGCAGTGGTATTGTCATTGGACTCATAATGCAGCGACCCACGGTAATGCTTAAGGACCTGGGTTCAAATCTCACCATGGCAAATGGTGAAATTTGAATTCATAAATAATCTGGAATTTAAAAATTATCTGGTTCACTTATGCCCTTTAGGGAAGAAAATCTTCCATCCTTACCCTGTCTTACCTATGTGTGACTCCAGACCCACTGAATGCCCTCTGAAACACACTCAGGTTCAGAGATGGGCATGCTGGCCAGCCAGCGATGTTCTCATACCTGATTAAATAAAGCAAAAATTTGTAGGTGTCAATCTTTGCTCTTTTTTCTGTGGAGAAAAACAATGAAAATTAAAAATCAGCTTGCAATGACAAAATTATGTAACCCCTGCTGATCACTATATGGGGCTACTATTTAACTGTTCGATTTACAGGATCCTGAATTCCTAGCAGTTGATGGCGAGCTGGCTAAATTTCCTGTTTACCCCTAAATGCCAGTACAGACTTACCTGAAAAGGATTTGAGTATGTTTAGCACGGTGCCTCCAAAAATGTTATTGAGATAAACCTCATAATGAGAAAAGGTTCGGAACAACAAGGTAAACGGAATAACAAAAAAAATTTAATAACACATATAATTAGCAGGTATGAACAAGTAAAGAATCCCAACTGAAGATTTTCCAATTAACAGTTTCAACCTGAGAAATGTTCAGAGTATCACCAAGCACTTTGAATTTTAAACGTTGGGGCCCATCCGTTGGTGCACATCTGAAGAAAACCACATTCTGTTACCGTTCCTGTCTGATAGTACTCACTTAACCCCGACACACACACAGTCCAGACGGGTCTACGAGAGGGAAGATGATGGAGCAGCCACACGAGGCAGAGGTGCCGTGAGCTATCTGTGGAGTAACGCAGATCCAGTGCGCTGAAGGCTGTCCTCCTTGGCAGTCATGAAAAACCAAGCAGTTCTACCTGAGAAAGATTCACTTCGAACTGAGTTTTTACTGCCTCTGAAAAGCTTATCTCCAAAAACGTGGCTGTCCCTCTTCTGCACACTCCCTCCTCAGCTCTGCAGCTGCTTCACTTCCTGGCGCCTTTTTTTTTCTCCCGCCCCCAGAGCAATCCCATTGGCCCAGCCCACATCACTCAACCAACAGCATCCTGTTCACAGCACCTGCCCGGCAAACAGGACACTGAAACCCACAAGGGACAAAGAACACTGGTGAATGTCTTCCCCACAAATTTTCCTCAGTCCCTTACAATTATATCACCAAACCATTTGAATGAATTCTACATTTGAACATGCAAATAGGATATGACCATGCAGCCTTTCAAACCTACTCCATGTGGCATAGCCACATTTATCCACACCCCCATGTTATTAGCCAATGTGCCTAGGAGAATAATTTTCTGTAGACTGCAGTTGCTGTCAACGTGGGACATGTGCAGTCGTATGGCTTCACTCTGTGATGTCATTATGAGGCATGGGGATCAGAACTCTACTCATTGCCCCAACCTCAATCTGATACTCATTTGGACACTCACTCATCAATATCTGAAATATTTAGTTATTGTCTGCACTAAGATAGGGTGCAATGCCTCATCTTGTCAGTTTGGATCTTGTATGTCTCTTATATGAGGACCATGAATTGGAGATGGATCAAGGAGATGGATTCAGGTCTGCCCGGTTCACTCTGTCCTTTGTAACTTTAAGGATGGAGTAAATTAAATTCAATATGTAAGATACAAAGGCTGGAATTCTTTGGTTGTTCACATTCTGTTGCCACTGCCAGTGAGGATGGAGAAATTGGCACTCAGCCAAATCTCCGTTCACTGCAGCAGGACCAGAGAATCCTGCTGGCATGAAAGGCCAGAGAATTCCGACTATAATTTTCTTAACAATAACCACATTGTTTTACATTCTACCAGGTTGTAGTCGCTGCCGATGCACCTGGCCAGTGGCATCAACGTTTCTGCCTGGACAAGTGCACATGTGAGGATGGGAATTGGCACCGAGCTTGCTTTGGCAGGAGACACGGTGTTTTTTGTAACCACGAATACAACTGAAAAACTTCATTAAGGTGACTTTTCTGGAATCTGCCAGGTCAACTAGCTTTCTTGGGTGCAGCAGAGATCAAGTAGTCTGACAGGTCAGAGCGCATGCCTGAACTGTTCCTCCATTTAAATGTCTGGCTTCTTTTGTAGAAAAGTACTGATTATCTGGCATGCACTACACCCAGTTAATCCAGTACAGCAGGCATTCACCCAGGAACATCTTGTCTTATTTTTCATAACAGATTGCCTGTTGGAGTTTGAGTAGAATATATTAGGGGCAGCAGTGAGATATAATTAACATTTCCACTCATCAGGGGTTTGCATCTTTGAAATTACTTAGGATCAGAAGAAAAGTTAGGAATTAGAAAAGGCCATTTGACCCATCAAATTAAAATTAAATATTCCAGAATTATATCTAATAACTGGCACATTGATAAAGGACTGAGGAATTGGTGTGGCGTACAAAGGCATAAAACATTCTCTCTGGTATAGCTCTCTTTTTCATTATCAAGTGTTTGGATTCTGGTTTTCAGTGCATTCATCACTCAATCTGACTGGACCACATTTAGTGCTATTGGCCCCACAGGTTCATGCACCTCTGCCAATGCCTCAGCACATGTACAGCTAAAACCCACATCTGTGCCTTTGCCATCCACACTTGAAAGTGCCAGCATCCCATCCTCCACCTCATTTAAAAGTCAATTCAACTATTATTCTTCTGCCCATATTGTAAACTGCGTCAAGTCTTGCTCACCCATGGTCACTGTCCTTGATGACCTACATCGGTTCTGCCATCCACCGAAGCCTCCAAGTTAAAATCTTACTTTTATGTTTAAATTCCTACATGGTCCTGCCCTTCCCGAACACCTCCTCCAGCCCTGCACCCCTCCCATTTGTTACTCTTTCCCTGTTCTCTTGTGCATCACTGCTCTCTTTATCAAACTATTGGAAGCTACATCCCAGATTCTGTAAGTGTTTCACTATTCCACTTACTGTTCCTCCTTTAAGAACTTCCATTAAATTTATCTCTTTGACCTAGTTTATTGTTCTGTCCTTCTACTAACTCCTTCCTTGGCTCACCCTTGTTGTTTTGAGGTTATGTTTTGTTGAAGCATTTTGTGACATTCCTCTGTGCCAAATGCACAAAATAAATGCTAAAAGTAGCAACATTGTTTGTAATTGCAATGCTCCTTGAGGAAAAACAGATACTGTGCAGTGTTGGAAGATATAGGAGATAAACAAAAGCATGGCTGAAGAAATTGATAACAAAAAGGCCTTGAAAGGAAAGGAGAAAAGTAGCAAAACAAAAGGAGGACATGAGTTGCAGACAATAGGCAGGATAATGTCAGCCAAACAAAAGGAGGTGATATACTGTGGGTAGACTAGAGATATTAGGCTGACAGATAGAGGGTGGCAATATCAGGCTAGAGGAGGTTTGTAGACATAAGGGGAGGCTAAACCTGTGGAGGAATGTGTAAATAAGGACAATCATTTTGAATTTAAGGGGATGATCAGTGAGGTGAGAGTTGGGTGATGTGAAGAAGCTGTAGGCATAAGAATTTTCCATTAGTAGGAGCTTTTATAGGGTGGAACTCAGAAGGTTAATGAGGAGGTGTTTTCAAGATGGGGGTGGGGGGGGTGGGGGGGAGTAATTTTCCTGTCCTGTCCGCCACGGGAATCGTAGTGGGTGGGGGGCAGACCATGCAAAGGTCTGTTGACCTCAGGCAGGATATTCCGTTTTGAGATGAGTGTGGCCAGAGAATCCCGCCCATGAAATCTAGAGGTACTAAAAGCATGGAATGGGCACACTGAGACTGCAGAAACTGGAGACTGAGGGAGCAGACATCACAGTTCCAGATGTTGTCTGCCTCTGAGAATGAAGGAGACCAGAGGTGGCTGGGATTGTGCTGCAGGGGATCAAAAAGGGAGGCTCAGAGCCAGGAGTGTGGTGTTGAGGGAATGGAAGCTGCAGCTTTCAGTGGAGAGGAGCCAATGGCAATTGGGAAGGGCAGGAGTGGTGGCATTGCCCAAATGGAAAGTGCCTTGGGAATGGGGAGATAGTATTTGTGCTGGAAGCTAATGGCATTTGGGATGGAAAGCAATGTTGTTTGGGATGGGAGAAGGTGGAGTCTGGCATGGGGGATGATGATGTTTGGATGTGTGAGGGTAGTGTAGATAATGGAGTTGCAAATTTTTAAGGAGATAGAACAAAGAACAAAGAACAATACAGCACAGGAACAGGCCCTTCGGCCCTCCAAGCCCGCGCCGCTCCCCGGTCCAGGATTGAATCCTGAATCCAGGATCCCCGCCCAATTTTCCAGCCTATCTACATCCTAATATCCTATCCACCGAGCTGTCCCTCACAGCTACGATGCTTTGTTCATCACAACCTATTAACTCACCCCTACCCCCCCATTCCAGACCATGTGATCTCCAGGGAGAGGCGAAAACCCAGAGTGAAAACCCCAGGGCCAATATGGGGAAAAAAAAAAAATCTGGGAAATTCCTCTCCAACCCCCTGAGGCGATCGAAACGAGTCCAGGAGATCACACTGGCCCTGATCGGAAAATGCTTCCCAACCCCATTCATTTCCACTTCCACGAACACCATATGAATTCCCTGCCCCCGAGACAGGTTCCCAACTATCCGCAGAAATATCCGCAGATATTTCATAACTCTCAACAAGGACTGATTCCACTGAGGAGGAACTATTCTAACAGAAGGGTGCACCATCCATGACTAACTTCAGAAATTAAGGATGGTATAAACTAGAAAGAAAAGGCAATACAATGCTGTGAAGATTTGTGTTAGGTTAGAGATTGGGAAAGTTTTCAAAATGACCAAAGGATGATAAACTAATAAAGAGGGAGAAATGGAACATGAGACAAAACTAGCAAGAAATGTAAGAACAGACAGGAAAGGCTTCTACAAGTACTTGGAAAGGAAAATAATAGTCACAGTGAGCATTTGTCCCTTTAAATTAAGATTAGGGAAATAATAATTGGACAGGAGGAAATATCAGACACTTTAAACCATTACTTTGTATTTGTTTTCACAGTAGAAGGCACAAAAAAGTATCCCAAAATAGTAGAAAGTTAAGAGGCATAGGGAGGGAAGAACTTAAAACGATTATCACTGGAGAAACAATAGCAGGAAATCCAATGGGACTGAAGGCTGAGAAGTCCCCTGGATCTGATGACCTGAATCCAAGGGCCTTCAAGGAACTGGCTGCAGAGAAAGTTGATGCATTATTTGTAATCTTCCAAAATTCCCTAGATTCTGTTAAGGTCCCAGCAGATTAGAAAATTGCAGATCTAACACCTCTGTTCAAGAAAGGAGGCACACAGAAAGCAGGAAACTATAGGCCAGTTAGCTTAAGGTCTGTCATTTTCCCTTAGCTTAAGGGAAAATGCTAGAAGTAACGAGGGAGTAGCAGAAGATTCAGAAAACCATAATGCAATCAGGCAGAGTCAACATAGTTTTGTGAAAGAGAAGTCATGTATAACAAATCATTAGAGTTTTTTGAGCAATTAATAAGCAGGGTAGATAAAGGGAAGCTGGAAGATATTGTGTACTTAATTTTCAAAAGGCATTCAATAAGCTGCCACAAAATGACTGCAGAAATCAAAAGTTCATGGTGTTGCGGTGATATATTAGCCCAGATAGAGGACTGGCTAACTAACAGGAGCCGGAGGGCATGATGGAGTAGCAAGTGAGATGGATTGCCCACTCCACTCAAAAGTTGTTATCTGAAAATCCAGCTGATCTTACCTCAGCCAACCTTTCAACTTAGACTGATAAAAGTTTGGGCAGTGAAACGCATCCTCAGGGCCTACCACTGAGGGCTATAGAGTTGTAGGTAAGTAAGCCATGCCACACTATCTGCTGTAAACCAGTGAAACTTACAGTCCAGCCGGGTTTAAAGGTCTTTGACAAAGTAAGTGTATAAGGTAGATGGCTCGAACTTTTGGGGGGTGGGAAGCAGGGTGGATCAGGCCTTGGGTAGAATTCAAGCCAGGTCAGGTCAGTTTGGACTTGGGGAGGGGGTCAAGAAGATCTTGCCAGCAGGCAGGGCTCGGGGCAGTTTCAAACTAAAGGGTCTCCCATTTAAAACAGAAGTGATGAGGAACTTCTTACCTTCGAGGGTCATTAATATTTTGAATTCTCTTCCCCAGAGAACAGTGTTGACTGAGTCATTGAATATATTCAGGGCTGAGTTAGCCTTTGACAAGGATGTCAAGGTTTACGGAGAACAAGCAGGAAAGTGGAGTTAAGGCCACAATCAGATCAACAATGATCTTATTGAAAAATGGAGCAGGCTCAAGGAGCCTCTTCTTTCTCCTATCTCTTATGTTTTTAAGTTTGTGGTTAGGGCAGTGATGTTTATGGAGGTGGAAATGAAGTTTGGAGTGAAAGGGGTGAGGTCTTTGGTGTATTGGAGTGGTGTTTGGATGCGTGGGTGGGAGTTTTAGTTTTCAGGTGAGCACACTGTTTGTTCCACCAGAGCACCCAGGAGAAATGGTATGTGGTGGAACTTCTTTCTGTTCAATGTAGCTTTGGAAGAAGCAATCCTACACCTCCAAGTTCCCCATTCAGAAACTATGTATGAAGAGCTTTACTTGTTGGTCACAGACATCCCAAAGATCACGATTTACTGTGTGCAGTCTAATATCTGCTTCAGACATGGATGAAAGACATTCTTCTTCCTGCTTTCCCATTATCGGAATTGCACACTTCCAATGCAGAACCCTGATTTAAATTAAAGCTTTGTGCTCCTTTGATATCAACAGAGAAGCTGGATCCAAAATGGCAGGCAATGCATTTCTGAGTGGAAATGTACACATGGTTCCTAATGGCTACATTTTGGCAGTTATTTGACCACGTTATTTCCTGAAAAATGGACACTGCACAAGTAAATTTAGACATTTAGCTGACCCCATAAACAGGAAGCGACGATCAGAAAATGTTCACAGATTGTTCTTGGGTGCCTCTTTATATAAAACTGAAGAACTATAATGAACTGGCAAGTAGTCTAGTTTAACACCCACATACTGTTGCGTAAACTCAGGTAACATACATGTTTGATGCCAGGCATTAACATCACTCCTGATTTTAAATGAAAAAAATGATCCTACCACTATTAAAGTGGAAAAGACAGTCAAAAGAAAAATCACACGCTACGTATTAAGCATTTAATAAGCAACCTTTCACTTGTCAGGAAATGAATATTAATTTCTGCTTCTCAAGAATTTATACCTGAATGTTAAAATTCCAGGCAATCATTTTTGATTGTTAACATGGTGGCACAGTGGTTAATACTGCTGCCTCACAGTGCTAGGGACCTGGGTTCAATTCCCGGCTTGGGTCACTGTCTGTATGGAGTATGTACGTTTTCCTCAAGTCTACATGGGCTCCCTCCAGGTGCTCTGGTTTCCTCCCACAGTCCAAAGAAAGTGCGGGTTAGTGCTAAATTCTCCCATAGTGTACCCAAACAGGCGCTGGAGTGTGGCGATTAGGGGATTTTCACAGTAACTTCATTGCAGTGTTAATATAAGCCTACTTGTGACACGAATAAATAAATTTGATAGTTTCTACTGGTGAACAAGAATTATTGCAGTTGCTAAGACTTCACATGGAATTGTATCCATCTCATTCAAGAATGGTGTTTTGGAATACTATTATCTTCCATAGAGGACAACTCAACTCAGTTGTGTTAAATTTCTTTGTGCATTTTAATAATGCAGGTGTTTGTTCATTTATAATAAACGGACCATTTGCTTTGTTAAAATGGAGCATAGAGGAATTTTACACAAAAGCTTTAAGCAGTGCAACACCAATGGAAAAAGAATTCCACAGACTTCTTCAACAGTAAGCTAAAGGAAAGAGCAAGGAGAAAACAATTATTAGTTAATGGTGTCTGGGGTGCAGTTTATTCAAACTTGAAATTGGCTTGTGCTGGTGAAAAGGTTAATGTATACTGGAAATGCACAGAAGTCTGTGCAGTGAGTAAATCATTCTGCCCTGGTGCTGAAGAAAATGGTAGTTTATCCTGACACAGTTTATTGCTCTGTGATTGCATGTGATTTCCTTACATTACTCTGCATTTTATTTCTCACCCCAGTATTAACTTATTTCTCTCGAATTTTATGATTTGTTCCCACTGTTCGTGCCCCTCCATTCCATATATATATAACTCAGCACTCTGTGGCAGGTGTAATGAACCAGAACTTTTTCAGGTCTGTTCTTGACCAGTTACTGGGAAAGGCTTGCAAGGTGATTCACACACGTGGAATGCATAGGAATGCACACACCTTCACATACAGAATGGAGACTCACTGAGCATTATCAGCTTTGATGTGGAGATGCCGGCGTTGGACTGGAGTAAATACAGTAAGTCTCACAACACCAGGTTAAAGTCCAACAGGTTTATTTGGTAGCACAAGCCACTAGCTTTCGGAGCGCTGCCTCTTCATCAGGTGGGTGGGAGTTCTGTTCACAAACAGGGCATATAAAGACATAAACTCAATTTACAAAATAATGGTTGGAATGCGAGTCTTTACAGGTAATCAAGTCTTAAAGGTACAGACAATGTGAGTGGAGAGAGGGCCAAGCACAGGCCAAAGAGACTTCTTACTGCATTATCAGCTTGCCAGCCAGGGTGTTATAAAGGGCTACAATTCTCTCTGGTCAGTGAAAGCGGCTGTTCGGAGAGGTGGGGAGAGGTGGAAGAGGAAATTTGGAAAATTGTGTGTTGGATTAGCTCCCCAATATATCTCAGCCTCTGAGCATTTTTTCCAGAGGCAGTATAACAGGGGATTCAACAGCAATCCACCTGGCTACTATGGGAAGCCTATTACAGCCAGCAATAAGCTCCTTTTCCAAATTTTCCCCACCGCAAGAGATTTTCACTGGGATATACAAGCCCCTCATTGGGCAGAAGTTTCCCATCCCACCCTCAGGAAGTTTCGTGATGGGCAGGAGCTGAAAATCTAACGGGAGCCAAAAGGTCGGAAACACGCTTGTTTAGAATCATATAGCAATTCTCCCAATGGCGGGTTAATGTTGGATTGGTCTACCCACTGGCTGGTGGCATGAATGGTGGCACAAGTGCATGAATTTGCATTTGTTGGCATCTCATGAATGCTCATTAAACAGCTGTCTGTCGGACTCCCATCCAATCTTGCATCATGCCAACTTGAAATTATATCAGTCCAAAGCCCAGTTGCCAAAGAGTGACATGCACAAAAGATCTTCAGTTAGCAAGAGATATGGAGGTGAGTGCAACAAAGCTTTCTACCATAGAGGCGTGCCGCTCCTGGTGCGCTGGTCACCATTCTGCTGGGTCAGGCTGGTTCCTGCCCTTCATCTCCATGCCGAGCTAGTCTTTACAGACAGCACCGTGCTGCTGGACCCATGAATCCTCCTGTGTAACTGAGTTGTTTCAGTACAGATCCTGGAGTGGGGGAGTACAGGGATCTCCATCTCCCTGGTGTCACACACCAGTGTCTATCTGGACAGAAGTGTGCTGCAGGACTCATGCAGCCACTGCAACAAAGGTCCAAAGTTCAACTGGGGGCTCCACGAGGTGAGGCCGGGGGGGTGGTGGGGTGGGGGGGGGTGGGGGGGAGGTGATGGGGTTGGCTTGATGAAGACAAGGGGGCAATGTGGAAGGAGGGCTTTGCAAGGACAGGGGAGTAGGGGTGGGCGGCCTGGGGAAAGAACATGGATGAAGAAGATGAACAATGGAAGGGAAAGGGAAGACAGGGAGAGGGAAGCTGGCCCCCGACAAGGCTGCATGAAATGCTCGCAAACAAGAAGGTCAAAGGGATACCACATCATTTACTGGAAGGGGATGGATGAAAACTCCAGATGCAGTGGATAGGAGTCCAAGTAGGCATGGGCGCCTCTCAGGTGATGGGCTTGGGGGAAGGATGGTTGAATTGAGGAACAGACTTCTTCTTGAGCCTGTGGGCATTTTCCCTTTGGGTCGCTGACATTCTGTACAGTCTGGTGAAGACAGGTGAGCTGGAGAGAGTGATATGAGTGTACTAGACTGACATTGAAACATGGTGCCGGGACCTTTGAACCCACGAGCTGACGGTGGGTGGACAAATCAGTTGCCAGCCCACCAGGTGATTCAGAGGGGAACTAGCCTGTGCATAATTAATTAAGTTTCAAGTGCAGAATCTGGTGTGGTAGCCCACTATTCTGGTCAGTGGGAAAGGCACCAACCGAGCTGCCCACAACCACACTTGGGTGGAAGAATTTTGCCCACTTTGTCTAAAGTCTGGTAATGGATTACGGTTGACTGAAAGAGATATGAGTTGTGGCTCAATCAAGGGATTATATTCATTTGATGGCAGCAATTCACAAAGTGGATCGCTCCTCATGATCTTGTTGCCACATCAAGGAGGCCAACGTTATGACTAATGCTTGCCTTTCCCCTATGACAAGTTGCTACTCTCTCACTGGAGATATGTCCATGGTGCCGCCGCTGCTCCTGCTGGTGGCCAGGCACGTTCACACTGCAAAGGAGAAAGGTGACCATCTCCATGGGCCATGCTGAATCGACCTCCCAATGCTGGAAACTAGTCACGTTCCCAATGGGACAGGGTTCCTGGTGGCAGCTGCTTAATTGGTCCCTCACTTTTGACATGCTCTTCCAGGTTCCTGATTCTGAATATATCTCGACATCAAGATCAGCATGCTAGCAGCAAAAAGTATTCGACCATAGGTCTTGGCCACTTGTAATGGGAAAAGCCCAGTTTTTCATTTCCTCTGATTTTTATAGAACTGAAAAGCAGATGGTTTCTATACGTTGATAGCTCTATATCAGCAGTGATCTTATGCCCTGGGAGTAAGTTAAGAATCTACTCCAATGTGGCAAAAAAATAAATCACAACCACATGCCAATGTCCTAACTCTCTGTGACAGCGTCTTGGAGTTCCCGCACACTGCACTATCTGTTAATATTTAATGCAGAAAGGGTATTATAGCTTCATAAAAGTAGCAATTTACTCATTCTAGATTATCACCAAAAATGCACTGGTGTTCAGAAACAATTTCACGCAAAATCTGATTCGTGATTTTTATTTCATGAACACATTAACATTTTATCGTGTGAAAGTGCAGAGCTTTATCTCAAACTAAATTAAGAGCATGGACTCTAAAGTACAAACATTTCTCAATTATTTATTTCAAGGAACAATTTGGTGTCTCTATCTGAAACCTATTCTCGGTTATCGGTTCAACATTTGTAATTGCAAAGTCCAGCAGAGGGCGCCTGTCAGTTACAACAGTATTCAATTAAGTTTTTCTACGCACGCACAAGTCAGCTCTTTTCCATAATATATTCATTTGGAAAATTATAGTAATGCTAAACGCTAGAATGGCAAAAAGCAGAACTTACCTGAAAAGGAGATAATGCAAATATTAATACTACTGAGGTCTGTGTCTTTCTCATTTACATCACACTACGTCAAGGCCAGTGTAAAAAAATACCAGTATTTCAATGCACATATTTTACACCCTATATGACAATACCATTATGCTGGAATTACTGACAGCAGTAGGCAGACAAAGTGTGGTGTTTCCTTGCATCATCTCTTCAGATCACCAGCTCCTCACTGAGGAGGATTGCCACATTTTTCTGAAATGTTGGCTAAGATCAAGTGTAGTATCAACATGCTGTGCTTGGTTGAAGTCATTAGGTTACATTTTAGCTTCATTTGAAGCAATTTTTAAAGGCGGCATCTTGGCCTTTTGGCTAAGGTGCAAATGATATCAAGCCTTGGAGGAGGAGCTATGCCTACTCCAATCAGCTTGGATCATGTAGATCAAGCCCAAGACAGGAGGTGAGAGCCCTGTCTTGTCAGCTTGGATCGGGAATGTCGCACTTGTTGAGACTCTGAATTGATTTGATTTGATTGAATTGGAATAAAAATACACAAAAAAAGTTATGATATAAACAAAAGTTCACATTACTGCAACGGTAAATTCAGTCTATAATATCAACATAAAGATTATTGACCAAATTCATGTTCCCAGACTCAAGAATGGCAAGCTGCATAATTATGTTTCAGAATGTGTCAGGTTTTACTGGAGATATGCTGGTTGAAAACCTCCATCCTTGTGTGTGGCTGGGATTCTCTGCCGCTGAAAGTGAATGGAGTTTTGGCTGGAAGGCCAAATTCTCCATCCTCATTTGCTGCTGGGTGAGATTGGAGAAGCCCGCCCAACGTAGTTAGTCTGACTGCTCGCAACCTTGGTTGTCATATTTGACCCCATCATCTGACACATAGCTGTGCCGACAGTACAACCTCCTGTGTTCATTGCCCAGTTCTGAGTCTGCTTCAGCTTACCTACTGCTGAATATCTCATCTGTACCTTTGTTGTCTCCAAACTTGACTATTTTAAATGCACTCTTCACTGGTCTCCCATCGTCCCAATTCCAGAAACCTGAGGTTGAGTAAAACTCTGCTGCCTTTGTCCGTACTTACATTTGGTGAACCATGTCAGCTCATGGCCAGCCTGCTGGAAGGTGGAAGTTTGGAATTCCATGGTGAGAAGAGGAAGACATCTTGTTGCATCAATTTCCTCCACTCAGATACCTCTATGTGTTTCATCAGTCACAGAGCGCGCAGAAACGTCCAGTGTTAGATATCTCACCTTCCAGTTTGATGTAAGCCTGCAAGGATTGAAAAGGCAAATAGAGAAGGGCAGTAAAAGTAAGCAGCACTGATGATATCTGGAAAAGCATTCCATACACTGAATAGAGATCCCTCGTCAACGTTGTTTGAAAGTTAATATTTACTCGAATATTGGACCATGTCTCATTTGTCTATCATTCCTGTGTTTGCTGACCCTCACCGGCTTCCATTTAAGCAGCACTTCAATTTTGAAAATCTCACCCTCGTTTCATATCACCCCATGTCCTTATCCCTCTTTATTTCTGTAACTTCCTCCATCCCTATAACCCTCCAAGATATCTATGTTCCTCTAATTCTGGCCTCTTGAACACCACCAATTTTAAACAGCCATCATTTGCATCTGTGACTCTGCTGCACCAAGACCCAAACCAAACAAAAATTCCAGTCTGAAATCTCTCCATCTGTTTCCTCTTTTAAACACTCCGTAGAACCTACCCCTTTGACAAAGGTGTTTCGCCTGTCCCTGCATGACCAAAATCTTCCAACCTCATTTATGGCTGGGTTTTTGCGGTGCCACTGAAAGTGAATGGAGCTTTGGCTGGAACACCAAATTTTCCTTCTCGCTCACAATGGGTCTCGCCACAGACAAGACTGGAAAATCCCACCCTATGTGTTGAATTTTGTTTGGTAATGCTCTTTTGATGGGCCCTGGGATATTTTGAGAAGGTGGTTATATAAATACAAGTCATTCTTAGTTCAAACTGGATTGAGTAGTTTTCCAAATAAACTGAATCACAAGCTGAATTTAAAAACTCGCAGTGTCGGATAGGATTGACTTTAATGTTTAAACATCACCTTCATATCAAGGTGCAACCAAACACATGTTGCATCAATGTAAAACTGGCAGTTTAACTGCAGCCTTTGTGATATTAATGTGCATGACACAATACTTTGTCATGTGGTTTCTTTGGCAATATATTATTTGTAAGATGTCATGTGAGGATTTTAGTACAACGCCAAACTTTACAGTTATATGAAATTGGCAGATTTACATGCTAGACCAGCACTAACATTATGTCATAGACTACCCATCTCCAACATTGATGTGCAGGATAACTGGGATGTAAAAGGGATGTATGATACATTCTTTATTTGTTATTATTGCCTGAACCTTAAGCAAGTGGCGATGTCCTGGTAATAGAGCTGGAGAAGAAGGTCACAAACACATGTTTGCGAACTGCCAGTCACATTTTCATTTTATTCATTCATGCGACATGGGCGTCGCTGGCTGGTCAGCATTTATTGCCCAGCCCTAGTTGCCCTTGAGAAGGTGGTGATGAGCTGCCTTCTTGAATCGCTGCAGTCCATGTTCTGTGGGTTGACCCACAACGCCATTAGGGAGGGAATTCCAGGATTTTGACCTAGTGAATGGCGATATATTTCCATACTTGCACTTGGTGAATTATGTCAGCTCTCAACCACCCTGCTGGATGGAGCATCTGTGGAAGGGTGAGAGAGGAGGGAATCTTGGTGCCTCGATAGCCTCCAGTCAGGTACCTCTAAGTGTTTCATCAGTCACAGAGCACTATGATTATCATATGAAAGGCCACAATGTGGAGATATCTCAGTTTCCAGCTTGAGGTTAGCAACCTGCAAGAATGGAAAAGATAAATGTAGAAAGGCAATGAAAGTGGGCAACATTCATGATATCTGGCAATGCATCCCACACACCTTATTGAAGTTCCTGGTAAACATTGGCCCCTCGCACTGGCGACATTTTCCAGTCTTGCTGTAGTCAATGGCTCACTGCAATTAAAGGCTCCGCCCAGACGACAACGGGGACCTAAAATTCCACCCACAGTTTGAAAGCTTTTTTTTAAAGAGTGTTAGATTTAGGAGCCTAATCATTGAATTTTATAGCCTATCACACTGCTGTTGGCTCTCTGAAAGTACTGTGCATTTCATTTGATTTAATTTAACTCCGATACCCGAACATTTAATTTTTTCAAATACTGTATATCCTCATTTTCTTCTTAAGGGATTTTTGGCTAACTAGCATGCTAGTAAATAATATCAACAAATTAGATTTTTGTTATCCAACATTTTAAGCATTACTGAGAACTGCTGCCAATAATGGTCTAATTCAGATTTCATAAGGTAAATGTTACATTTCCTTGAGCCCAAAACATATTGCAATTCAGACTAAGAAGTGATTCTGAGAACATAAGAAATAGGAGCAGGAGTAGGCCATCTAGTCCCTCAAGCCTGCTCCGCCATTCAATAAGATCATGGCTGATCTGATAGTGGGTTCAGTTCCACTTACCCGCCTGCTCCCCATAACCCTTAATTCCCTTAATGGTTAAAAATCTATCTATGTGTGACTTAAACACATTTAACGAGGTAGCCTCTACTGCTTCATTGGGCAGAGAATTCCAAAGATTTACTACCCTCTGGGAGAAGAAGTTCCTCCTCAACTCTGTTCTAAATTGACTCCCCCGTATTTTGAGGCTATGCCCCCTAGTTCTTGTTTCCATTGTAAGTGGAAATAACCTTGCTGCTTCTAACCTGTCTAGCCCCTTCATTATCTTATATGTCTCTATGAGATCTCCCCTCAACCTTCTAAACTCCAATGAGTACAGGCCCAGTCTACTCAATCTCTCCTCATAAGCTAACCCCCTCATCTCCGGAATCAACCTGGTGAACCTTCTCTGTACCCCCTCCAAAGCTAATATATCCTTTCTTAAATAAGGAGACCAAAACTGTACACAGTACTCTAGGTGCGGCCTCACCAGTACCCTGTACAGTTGCAGCATGACCTCCCTGCTTTTATACTCCATCCCTCTCGCGATAAAAGCCAACATTCCATTTGCCTTCTTGATTACCTGCTGCACCTGCAAACTGAGTTTTTGTGATTCATGCACAAGGACCCCAGGTCCCCCTGCACAGTCGCATGTTGTAATTTTTCACCGTTTAAATAATAGTCCATAGGTAAAGGTATTCATTTCTGAAACCTTTACCGAACTTATGTGAAAAATGTATGGCATCATCCTTTCCATGCTATTGCAGTCCAAAGATGTGTAGGTTATGTGGATTAGCAATGAGAAATGTGTGTCGGGTTACAGAGAAAGGGTGGGGAAGAGGGCCTGAGTAAGACTTTTTGTCAGAGAATCAGTGCAGACTCGATGGGCTGAATGGCCTCTTCTGCACTGTAGGGATTCTATGACTTTATGAATTATTGCATCAATTGCCTAGGTTGCACACTAACAACAGCATCACCTGGCCAGCAGCTTCCATAAAAAATCTTTATGTTAAACAGCAAATATTCAGCACAGGTCATAATGCATGGATCAGACCACTATTAATGGTTGTGTATGTGCTCTATGCAACCTTCTATGGATGAAATTACTGTATACATTTCCATATTATTGAGCATATCCACCAGCAAAATGATAGGTTTAGTTTATGTTGGGCCTGTGACTGTTCTTTTTAAATAAACTTGCCACCTTGCTGCAATTAGAAAAAAAAGCCATGGAAATCTATGTTGAAATAATCCAATCCAAGTTTAACATTCATGCATTGAGGTCAGTTGTAGGACAGCTGTAGCAGAATATCAAGTTTTATTGAGTTCTTTCCAATGCACTCCTCTCGATCTGAGTGCACTTCTCTTTCATACGATGTGTAGAGTCATCATAAATTTAATTTGCTAGCTTTCTGCCCAAAGGCTGATTGAGAATGTAATATTATTCACTCCTGAATCTTCCAGTTTCTCCTTTCTTATCCAGGTAAGTCAATACCAGAAGCACTTTTCTGAGGGTGTATGAAAATGTGGAACCAGAATGCAGTTCCTCTGCCTATTTCGCCAAGAGAGCAGGCAGATTTACAGCCATCGCAACTTGTGACCAGTTTCTGAGCGGCTGAATTAACAGTAGCTCATTTTATTTTTTATTAAATTAACAGGATCAAGAGGATTCAATCCAATTAACAGTCAATCGTCAGCCTTGCTTGATAGTTAGGGGGCTTGACGTATCGGCTTAGAGCGCAATTCTTTGGCAATTTTTCAATGTTTTTCTGCTGCGGATGTTTTGCAGTTACAATTATCTTTAGAGAGCATAAGTAATAATTAGCACTGGCTGGCTAGTGTAACCTGGACCAAATAGCTCACAAATAATAAGTAATAGGTAATACTGACTGACAGGTAAAATATGAATCATTACTTAATGTGATAATTGGCCATCAGATTGGAACATTAACTCTGTTTCTCCATAAATGCTGTAAGGAGTCGAACAACACCAGGTTAAAGTCCAACAGGTTTATTTGGTAGCAAACGCCACTAGATTTCAGAGCGTGGTTCCTTCGTCAAATGGAGTGGAAATCTCATTTCCACATCATGACTCCATAAATGCTGCCAGGCCTGCTGAGTATTTTCAGCAATTCCTGGTCTTGGTTAAGTAAAAAGTAATCCAGGCTAGCCAAAGTAACATGGATCATTATCTAACCAGTTGTTTTTTTAGAAATTTCCACTGATGTACCCACTAATGAACCAATGTTAAGAGCGTGAAGCTGTTAGCCACTTGCAATTGTTGTGAATGAAGATGAATGGACGTCACTGAGATGAATTCCTGTCTTCACAAATAAGAGGCTTGTTCGTTTATCTGTAAAAGAAACTTTAAACTCAGCAACACACTCATCTATCTTACCGTTGCAGCTCAAAGGCAACAAATATGAAACAAATTGCCTTTTCCAGCCTGCCTGAGTTTCTGAGGGATGATCAACAACTGGTACTTTGTTAGAATTAGTCCAATGCCAAAAGAGCTAAGCATAAAAAGATAAATAAGTAAATAGAAAGAACTAATAAATGTGTGCCACCTGCTGGATTTCTGTGTAATTTCAACACATATTTGTGTGTTTTTACTGATTAATTCATTTCTCTTCAAACATTCCTTTTTTTTAATATCGGTCATTTGTCTTTTGTAAATTCAGCTTAATTTCGGGGGCATGTATTTTAGCAATAGTGCAAGCTTTTTATTATTGATTAACTCTCTCTATAATTAATCAATGCAATGTTCTGGCTAAAATCCTGCAGACCTTTGCAAGGTACTTCTTTAATCAAGGATAAAGCTTGCAGCAATGAAAACATGTTACATTGGGTGACTACCATCTTGATTTAGTGACTATAAGAAATGCTGCATTTCATATCAGTAATTTTGTTCATATTGATTAACCATTTTCCCCGTTTCCTTTTATTTCCTTCTCCTTCATATCACTGATTACCTTTTAGGCCAAACCCCTCCAACCGTGCAAGCTATTAGGATCACGACACAAGACGATATTTAGGCTGCTGTAAAAGATGGTGCTTTAACAGTTGGAAAATAATAGGAAATGCTGTATAGGTTACCACTGTGGAAAATTTTCTCGGTCTGTTTGTGCAACAAAATCATCAGTCCAATTGCAATGAATGGGTTGCACATTGTACACCGAGAAGCTCCCACCCACCCCTGCCCCTGTCATATTAAAGAGGGTAGTCCTGATGTGGAGATGCCAGCTTTGGACTGGGATAAACACAGTAAAACGTCTAACAACACCAGGTTAAAGTCCAACAGGTTTATTTGGTAGCAAAAGCCACTAGCTTTCGGAACAGGCTGTCCCTTCGTCAGGTGGGTGGGAGTTCTGATTACAAACAGAGCACAAAGACACAAACTCAATTTACATGAATAATGATTGGAATGTGAGTCTTTACAGCTAATCAAGTCTTAAAGGTACAGACAATGTGAGTGGAGGGAGCATTAAGCACAGGTTAAAGAGATGTGTATTGTCTCCAAACAGGACAGCCAGTGAGATTTTGCACATCCAGGCAGGTTGTGGGGGTTACAGATAGTGTGACATGAACCCAATATCCCGGTTGAGGCCGTCCTCATGTGTGCGGAACCTGGCTATCAACGACTCTGCGCTGTCATGTGTCGTGAAGGCCGCCTTGGAGAACGCTTACCCGGAGATCAGAGGCTGAATGCCCGTGACCACTGAAGTGCTCCCCAACAGGAAGAGAACAGTCTTGCCTGGTGATTGTCGAGCGGTGTTCATTCATCCATTGTCGTAGCGTCTGCATGGTTTCCCCAATGTACCATGCCTCGGGACATCCTTTCCTGCAGCGTAACAGGTAGGCAACGTTGGCCGAGTTGCAAGAGTATGTACCGTGTACCTGGTGGATGGTGTTCTCACGTGAGATGATGGCATCCGTGTCGATGATCCGGCAGAGATTGCTGTGGCAGGGTTGTGTGGTGTCGTGGTCACTGTTCTCCTGAAGGCTGGGTAGTTTGCTGCGGACAATGGTCTGTTTGAGGTTGTGCGGTTGTTTGAAAGCAAGAAGTGGGGGTGTGGGGATGGCCTTGGCGAGATGTTCGTCTTCATCAATGACATGTTGAAGGCTCCGGAGGAGATGCCGTAGCTTCTCCGCTCCGGGGAAGTGTCCCGTGTTTGTCTTCTGAGGTCGGTGCGGTTTTTCGCTGTGGCGCGTCGGAACTGTCGATCGATGAGTCAAACGCCATATCCTGTTTTTATGAGGGCATCTTTCAGCTTCTGGAGTTGTCTGTTGTGATCCTCCTCATCTGAGCAGATGCTGTGTATTCGGAGGGCTTGTCCGTAGGGGATGGCTTCTTTAACGTGTTTAGGGTGGAAGCTGGAGAAGTGGAGCATCATGGGGTTATCCGTGGGCTTGCGGTACAGTGAGGTGCTGAGGTGACCGTCCTTAATGGAGATGCGTGTGTCCAAGAATGCAACCGATTCCGGAGAGTAGTCCATGGTGAGTCTGATGGTGGGATGGAACTTGTTGATGTCATCATATAGAACTCCCACCCACCTGACGAAGGGACAGCCTGTTCCGAAAGCTAGTGGCCTTTGCTACCAAATAAACCTGTTGGACTTTAACCTGGTGTTGTTAGACTTCTTACTGTATTAAAGAGGGCACAGATCACAATAAGTGGATACTGGCTATACTGAGAGAGGCGTGGGGCAGCATTGCTGCCTCACGGCACCAGGGACCTGGGTTTGGTTCCTGGCTTGGGTCACCATCTGTGTGGAGTCTGCACGTTCTCTCTGTGTCTGCGTGGGTTTCCTCCGGGTGCTCCAGTTTCCTCCCACAGTCTGAAAGACGAGCTGGTTAGGTGCATTGGCCATGCTAAATTATCCCTCAATGTACCCGAATAGGCGCCAGAGTGTGGCAACTAGGGGATTTTCACCGTAACCTCATTGCAATGTTAAAGTAAGCCTACTTGTGACTAATAAATAAAGCAGGTCTTCATTTGTAATTTTATCTATTTATTGATTCTACATTACGTTTAACGTGTATGATTCTCAATTATCTCTTTCTCTTTGATTACTGTTGGCCAATATTTATCCCTCACCAATGTCATTGTAAAAAGATTATCTGTTAAATACCACAGTGCTAATTGTGAAACCTTGCTATGCGCAAATTGGTTGCCATGTTTTGTACATTATAATGATAACTACACATCGGAAGTACTTCATTTGACCGTAAAATGCTTTGGGATATCCTGACATTGTGAAGTGCTCTATACAAGATTTTCTTTTTTTCCAGAGATGGGTATTACAACAACAGGTTGCTAACTAATGAAAAAGACACCTTTAATATTGATAACACATCATAAAGTGTCATAAAAGTAGATTTTTAACATGAAATATTCTAGGAATTGGTTCTTGCTGTACTCCTCAGGTGGAAAAAGAGGGCTTGGCATCCTGTTCATTTCATGAACAAGCATATTGGTGTGGGCAGATTTTTAGGTATTCCATTAAGTCCCAAGTATAGTTCAATGACCTGTCTGTAAAATTTGCCAGGCCTATCCTGCACAATGTTCTTCAGTTTCCCCTGCAGACACCAAGTTATTTTTCAAATTCATCATTTTTAAAAATGCATGAGGAGTCATAAGGACTCCCTCAAGAAAGACTTCCTCAACTTCACAGACATTGCTCCCATTCTCTTTGCCAAAACTGTCCTGGGATTCACCTATGAGCTACTGCCAGTAAGACAAGTGTCCTGATATTCTGCAGTTCCAACGTATGAACTGCCAGTGAAGGCATGTCAGGTCAGTCTTGGGTCTTATGTTTGGGGTCAACATTGACAGCACCGAATTTCAACCTGAAAATGGATCCAAAATAATTTCTCCTCCAATATCTAGCTTAGCGTATTTCTGTCAACTCTCTACAAAAACCAAGCTAAGATCTCATAGGATAAGGTAGCTGTTGGTTAACAAAGCATACCACAGAAATAGATGACCTAAGCACAGACACAACACCAATGCACCAAAACTTTGATTCTTCCAGTCAAATTTTAGGATCTGCCAAGAAGGCTAGATCAAAACCTGACTTCAGATTTTTCTCTTTTATTGGCATCAGTCTTTAAAACAGCACTTTCAGAATGATTTAAACAACGTTATTGTTTCCTTAACTGAAGTTAATTTACAATTGAGGGATTGCTGCATGTTATGCTTCTGTCAGCTCCCATGATGGATCTGTAAGTTTACCCAGTGAGGAGTTGAACCATACAGCTTGCCAGTTCAATGTCTTGGCTGACTGAGACAGCTAATCACAGCTGGACAGCAGTAAAGGTGCAATAATCAACTGGTCTGCCATGCCTGATAATTATCAAGTAAACCTTACTGTAACTGCGTGTGCATGAATGTTAGTTGGTGACTGCATGATTAGACAAATCTATGATATCCCCATGGTAGCCAGAAGAGTCTTCCTTAATGTTGATAAGTGTATACAGGCAGGATAACATATGTAAAATGAATAAATAAATAGAAGAAACATTCCGTTTTACGGGACCACAGATTGATGCTGATTTTTGAATGGTCAGTACATTGGATGAAATTATGTTCATTCTTTTGATAACGGCTTGCACCTTTCAAATTGAAGACTATCTCCAGACTGATCATGCCTTTATGCGTTTTCTCTTTCTACTTCTTCCTCTATAGCAACGCCTTTGGATCAAGAACTCTTATAATAAAAAATGAGCATATATATTTAGAACATAAATAAAAATTATATCTGATAGAAATGGTGAGTCCATTCAGGTATTTTCAGGGAGTGCATAGGGACATATGAACAAGGTGCAGGAGTAGGCCATTTAGCCCCCAGAGGCTGCTCCACCATTTAATAAGATCATGGCTGATCTGATAGTAATCTCAAATCTACATATGTCTGCCCCCAATAACCTATCCCCACTTTGCTTGCCAAGAATTTATCCACCTCTGCCTTAAAAACATTCAGTAGCCTGCTTCCACTGCCTTTTCAGGAAGAGAATTTCAAAGACTCATGACCCTCCGAGAGAAATAAAAATTGCTCCATCTCCAATTTAAATGAGAAACCCTTTTTTAAACAGTGACCCCTGTTTGAGCATTTATTTGAATGTTCGGAGGTTAGGAAACTATTGCATACTTGAGCTGGTGAATAGCTTTGCATAGACACAAGGGGAGTGATTCTCCCAGCCCACTGCACTGCTCTAGCAGTGCAGCAGGCCAGGAGACGTAAGCGGATGCCGTTCAGTTGGCTCACCGCTGAGCGCCATGGCGTCCGCACGTCTCTAGCCGCCGGAATTATGATGTTGTCAGCTCCACGCCGATTTCGGGCACAGAGCTGCTTTAAATATTTAAATTCAAATTTTGATGTCATTAGCAGGCCTGGGACTGAAGTCTCCGAGCGCGCTAGCCCCTCCCCCCATGCCAGGAGTGGTTCACTCCAGTGGGGTTTACAACAGCTCCCCACTAATGGGGAGCTGGCGGCCTGACCCCATTGGAGTGAAGGGAGGCCCCCCCGGAGGTCAGGGGTAAGGGGGGTGCCCCCTGGGCATTGCCAACTTGGCAGTGCCAGCTTGGTCCCCGGTACTACCCAAGGTGCAAAGTGGCAATGTCTAGGGGGCACCTTGGCATTGCCCACCAGGCATTGGGAAGTGCGAAGGGGTTGGGGCCAGAGGCAAGGTGGGACCTATAGGCGTGGGGCCTGTGGGGGGATTGTGGGTATGGGGGGGTCCCACTGCCACTCTGCATTGGGATCGGTGACAGAGGAAGGGAAGGGCTGATCAGGACTGCCCATCGAAGTGGGGGATTGGGGGGTTTGGCCTGCTTGGGGGGCAGGACTGTGGGAAGGGTGGTGTGGGGGAAGGGGGGGAATGGAGGAAGGGGCTGCCGGGGGGGAGGGGGGGGGTTGGAGGGATTGGGGGATCGGGACTGCCAGGGAGGGGCGGGTGTGAGTGTCGAGGCTGGCCCGAACCGTCCAGGAGGCCAGCGAGCCCAGTGTCAGGAGGTAGCGATGCGGGGTCACAGGGCTCACCAGTGATCTAGCTGGCCAGTGATCGGGAGGCCGGAAGTGCGGAGCTACTGCGCATGCGCCGACCTCCAAGCTGACAGATCGGCGCATGCAAAGTGGTCCACTCAGCGCTATGTTGCCGACCTCTCTCGCAGGAATAGGCCCCGCCCACTGATTTTTAATCAAGATTCACGCCAGGGCAGAGTGTGGGAAATTCATTTTGAAAATCCCACTAAAAAAACCAGCAGGATTTACTCCAGTTTTTACACAAATTCGGCACTTAGAATTTTTGGGGGGAGAATCCCGGCCAAGAGGTTTTGTGCTGAAAGTCAGGAAGTTGAAAAATTACCTCCACAACCTGCTGGAGAGAGAATGTAAGAGTGGTGAGGGGGAAAGGAGGCAATCTAAACAAAACCGACAGTTAGTATGGGACCATTTCCAGGAAATAAATTGAAATGGCTTCAGCGTTCTGAGGCAGTCTGTCCACTGAACTGAGATCTTTTAAAACGTAATTTTTAGTCTATTTTTTAACAGACTTGTTAACATTTTTAATCTGGTATCTCGCTGTTGGTGAGCATAGTTCTTAATATGTGCAGAACCTGTTCATCCTGATTCAAGAGTAATGCTGAACTTTGAGTAATCCAATGCCACTCGGCAGAATTTTCCGATATTTTCCCAAAGTGTCTCTGGTGGGAAATGCGGAGAGCAGGTTGCCAGCTGTCTTGCCGGCTTTTCCTGTTGTATTGTTAAACACTTTAAGAGAGAAATGGAAGGGGCGGTTCTCACAATGTCGTGCTGGTGGGGCAGGCTCTAGTTGAGTCCATCCCAACAGCAATTTCGGTTTTAAAAGAGGACACTCGGATTTAAAAAAAATAAAAATACAAACAGGGACACCCCACGAACCCCCTACCACAGACATGCAACCCTCCTCCCATGATGGACACAGAACCAGTGGATAGTGCCCAGACAGTGCTGGCAGGGGGAGGGGGGGGGGGTGGAGTAGCAAGGATCAGTGCCGGTTAGTGCCCGGTTACTCCCGGGCATGACCCTTTCACCCCTTACGTCTGTACTCACCAGTATGCCTCCAGCGGGTTCTGTTCACCAGGTACATGTTGTGGGGGGACCTGTCATGATTCATGTCAGCGTGGACAATCTAACGTAGCGGGACAATCAGGCATGAATTGCTGATATGCATAGTCAATTAGATGTCTTTGGCGTGGGGTGGGGACAATCAAGCGGGGAAATCTCACGGCGTGAAAGCTGCAGTTTTGGGTCTCACACTCAATTTTTCTCCCCCTCCGCCATTCCTATCCTTCCAACAATGAGGGCAGAAAGTTCCCCCCTCCCCATTTTCTTGTCTCATGCCACAAACTTCATACCCTCATCACCAATTGCATCCTCTTACAGAATCACTGTTTCATGTTAAACCACACTGTTGACAACCTTGTTCTCTGGCAGTGGGATTCTCTGGTTCCCATCCACAGCACACCCCCTCTTGCAGGTTTCCTGGCAGTGTGGGGTGACATCAATGGGAAGCACCATTGACAGCAGCAGGACCAGAGAATTCCACTGCCAACGCGGCACACCAACTTCCGCTGTTGAGAAACCCGGGTTGGGAAGTCGGAGAATCACTCCCAATGTGTGAAAACCACATCTTTGTTTAAAACCCACAACCTTTACAATAGTTAGGACATTACAAAAAGAAAATTGGTGACACATCAGGATTTTGTTTCACTGAGAACATTAAGAAAAGATCCTAAGTAGAGAAAAAATACATTGTGAGAACTCACACTTCATATATTAGAAGGCTGGGGAAAATCAACAACAGGATTAAAGATTGACGTGTCAGTGCAGGAAGACCAAGTAAGGAAAGAAATGCTGTGTGGTTTTATAAGATTGGGTTTTTCTCATCAGAGAAGGAGATTCCAGGTAGTATTTGGCACATTGTAAAAGATTGGACGTTTTGTTGTATGGTTGGGGTCACTTAAAAAAATATCAAGTCAACCGTGTCCAGGGTAAAAAGAGGAGTACTGGGAAAACATTAATAAATATATACTGAGCACTCTCAAGTCATGAGTTCCTGCAAGATAAATGCTGGGTCAATTCAGATTCAAATGCAAATGAATCCTGGAGTTCCCAAGCAGAGCATTTTCAGTACTTTGTGCAAGCAAATAAAATTGTAAACAAATTGCTGGTACGGGCTTTTCTTAGTACAATAGGAAGAAACCTTCAATTTGCTCAGGAGCCTGGCTCTTCCAGTTCGCTAGATTGATTCCAGAGATAAGGGGTTTGTCTTGTGAAGACAGATTGGGCAGTTTAGGCCTATACCCCCAGGAGTTTAGAAGAATGAGAGGAGATCTAATTGAGATGTGCAAGATGATAAGTAGACATGGAGAGGATGTTTCTTCATTAGGACAATCTAGAACAAGAAGTGATAGCTTTAGGATGAGGAATGGCAGATTTAACACAGAGATCAGGAGAAATTATTTCTCTCAAAGGGTCATTGGAAGATATTTTTTGAGGTTGTCTAGTTTGTGGTCTCCAAAATGAGGCTACCCAGAGAAGATTGCTTACTGAACATGCTTTGACTTGGAAGACACAATAGAACTGATAGTGTCGATCGAACTGGCTGCTAAAAGAGGCTTCACAATTTGGTGCAGGAATGAAGATCAACAAGTTGGAAACAACCCATAAAAAAGCAAAACAGCAACAGACTGGTCACAAATGTGCCATTCAGTGAGTTAACGCTAGAAAAAAAGATAGCTAATGCAAGAATTGTGGCAAAATGGGTCACGTTGTAAAATCTGGTTGGGTTAGACCAGCTCCCCTGAGAAGAATATTCAGAAGATGAATCTGTATACCCTCAGAAGAACAAATTGCATCCTACAAAAATAATTTACAACATGGAAGAAAAGAACTACAACTGTGCAGAAGAGAATGTCCAGAAATGCTGAGAAGCTCCAAGTCAACAATTTAGCCACACAAGGTTAATTATATATATTCTGGGTGATTCCGAAGTTAAGTGGACAATCTATTAGGATTGAGGTTACATAGCAACAAAAGCTGAAGCTTCTTCCTTTAAAACCAGCTGATGTGATTTTAAGGTCTCAGAAGAGAATATGCCGTGAAAAGGTTACATCATGGTCAACTTAAGAGTTGAATGGACAAACATGGAGGTGCCTCTCTATGCAGTCTGGGGTAATTTTCCAGCTCTATCATGGAAAATCATGGTTGGAGAAGATAAAGCTTAACGTGGGTGCTGTCAACTGATTGGTTAATGCCAAACAGATCCACAGCACCTGCCGAATAAATACAAGAGTGCATTCAAAGAGTCACTGAGTGGCACAATGACACAGTGGTTAGCATTGCTGCCTCACAGAACCAGGGACGCAAGTTTTATTTGCCCTTTGGTGACTGTGTGGAGTTTGTACGTTCTCCCTGTGTTTGCGTGGGTTTCCTCTGGATGCCCCAGTTTCCTCCCACAGTCCAAAGTTGTGCAGGTTAGGTGAATTGGCTACGCTAAATTGCCTCTTAGTGTCCCAAGATGTGTAGGTTAGGTAGATTAACCATCGTAAATGTGCAGGGTTATGAGGATAGGGAGAGGGACGGGCCTGGGTAAGATGCTCTTTCGGAGAGTTGGTGTAGACTCAATGGGGCAAACAGCATCCTCCTGAACTATGGGGAAGCTATGGATTCAATGAAGCGAGTTTGTGATTTTAAAATAACTGTAAATCCAATGTTGTTTGCTGATCAATAACCACTTCCTTTAATTGAAGATTTAATTGCTGGGTTATCAGATGGGCAGAAATTCAGCAAGTTTTTTAAATTCATTCATGGGACATGTGCATCGCTGGCTGGCCAGCATTTATTGTTCATTTATTGACTTCATAGAATCATAGAAACCCTACAGTGCAGAAGGAGGCCAATCGGCCCATCGAGTCTGCACTGACCACAATCCCACCCAGGCCCTACCCCCACATATTTACCCGCTAATCCCTCTAACCTACGCATCCCAGGATTCTAAGGGGCAATTTTTTTAACCTGGCCAATCAACCTAACCCGCACATCTTTGGACTGTGGGAGGAAACCGGAGCACCCGGAGGAAACCCACGCAGACACGAGGAGAATGTGCAAACTCCACACAGACAGTGACCCGAGCCAGGCTAATGAGGTTGACTTGCTAGACTATGAACTGCCTGATGAGTCCTAATTGATGGTTAAATCAGGGAACCTCATGCTTCCTATTTAAAGCAGGTGTGTCAGACAACCAGCCTGCATTCAGCAAGGAGCAACTAGAGCGTTGGCTATGTACAGATGTATGGTGTACATAAAGTAACTTGGTGACGGGACATTCGCCTCCGGGGAGTAATTACAGTGGCGACAAGGAAAAAGGAGTGACCTGAAGGAACTTGCTGAATCACCGCACATATTGAGGGTAAGCCATTGTTGAGAAAACATGCCGCTCTTTGGGAAATTGGACTCTTTTGACCCCGCAGTGGGGGACTGGGCCCAATATGTGGAAAGGATGAAGTATTTCTTCAGGGCAATCGACATATCCTCAGATGAGAAGCAACGGGTTATCCTGCTGACTGCGTGTGGACCAGCAGCTTTTGCAATTATGTGCAGTTTAACTTTCCCGGAGGCACCGGATACAAAGTCTTTCCAAGAGTTGTCAAACTTAGTTCAAGAATATTATGACCCTAAGCCACCCCTGATCCTGCAGAGGTACTGTTTTTACTTCACATTCAGAGAAGCGGGAGAGTCAATCACCAGTTTCCTAACAAGGGTAAGACGTCTGGCGGATGTTTGTGAATTCGGGGGGACACTAAATGAGATGCTCCGAGATGGATTGCTGTGCGGAATTAACGATATGACTATACAGAAACGCGGTGGCCCAGCTGGACTGTACACAGGCATTACAGCTGGCCTTGTTGTTAGAAAAAGTGGCAAGCAGAGCGCATGAGCTCCAAGGCACCCCAATGGAGGTAGAGGCCAACAACAGGGAGACTGGGTTAGGGCACTACCATTACGGGGCAGGCCACTACATAGCGGCCCTCCGGAAGGATTCAGATACGAGGGAGCCCAAGTCCCCCTATAGAATTGCACCTAGACAAGGTCAGGTTAAGCCCAGAGTGACAGCAGTTCCTGTAGAGCCCTGCCCGACACGACATTGCTATGGTTGCCAGTGTCAGGATGCACAGAGGAAAAGCAAGTCTCCTAAACCAACATGGCCAAAAATAACATGTAGGCTGAGGGACAGGAGAATGCACAACCTGGAAGCTTCCCCTACCTCTGACGAGGAACAGTTACTGTGGCTGGCGATGACAAAATCAGAGCCCATCAAATTGTCCGTGAGACTGAATGGACGTTCAATTTTAATGGAGATCAACACAGGCGCAGCTGTATTGGTCATAGGGGAAACAGTGTTTAACAAGATAGGCACTGGACTCCAACCCTTAGCCCTGACCTAAACTTTGACAAAGCTGAGCACCTATGCGGAAGAACTACTGAAAGTGATGGGTACAAGCCATGTGCCAGGTGCTTACGGGAAACAGTTAGGCTCCCATTAATGGTAGTGGAAGATTCGGGACAGAGCCTATTAGGGTGGACTTGGCTAAAAGAGGTCCAGCTAGATTGGACAAATATCTTCCAGCTGGAAAATGGTTGCCTGAGGTGAGGCCCTGAGCAAATATCTGGAGGTTTTTCGGGGAGGCATCGGGAGAATCAAAGGAGTCAAGGCAAAATTGCACGTTGACCCGGAGGCTGTCCCAAAGTTTTGCAAAGCCCGACCGGTACCATTTGCGTTAAGGGAAAAAGTCAATGCGGAAATCAAAACATTACTGCACGAAGGAATAATAAAACTGGTCCAGTTTGCGGAATGGGCAGCACCCATGGTTCCTACCTTGAAGCCGGATGGCTCGGTGCGCCTTTGCGGCAATTTCAAAGAGACGATAAATCGTTACACTCAGCTAGACAAATACCCAATTCTCGGATTGAGGACCTGTATGCAAAGTTGGCAGAAGGACTGGACATGAGCCACACATACCTGCAACTACGGCTGGACGAGGATTCGCAAAAATTCGCTACAATAAGTACGCTGAAAGGCCTCTTCCAATATAAAAGATTGCCCTTTGGGGTTTCATCAACTTGTGCCATATTCTAAAAGACCATTGAGAGCATCCTGCAGGGGTTACCACAGGTTGCAATTTACCTCCAATATGAGTAGAACAAAGGCAGAACAGCTGCAGAACCTGGAGGAAGTTCTCAGGAGATTTGCAGCAGCGGGAGTGCGTTTGAAAAGGGAGAAGTGCATCTTTTTAGCACCACAAGTCACCTACCTCGGGTATAAAGTGGATAACTCCGGGCCTACATCCTCTGGAGGATCAGGTATGAGCAATAAAAGACGCAACGGCTCCCACAACCATCCAGGAGCTACGGTCGTTTTTTAGGACTGGTAACATACTACGGGAAATTCATACAGAATAGGGCCTCCATTCTGGATCCCCTTCATCAGTTGCTAAAAAAGGGACAAACGTGGGAATGGTCGGCCCACCAGGACAGGGCCTTCAAGAAAATTAAACAGCAACTCTCATCCGAAAATGTACTGGTACATTATGACCCCAAAGAATTGGTATTCACCTGTGACGTGTCCCCATATGGAGTGGGCGCAATCCTGGCATGCAGGTGGCAGAATGGACAAGAGTGGCCAATAGTGCATGCCTCCAGGAACCTGGCAATGACAGAGCGAAGATATGCCCAGGTTGAAAAGGAAGGACTGGCAGTAATCTTTGCAGTCAAAAAATTTCACCAGTATCTATATGGGTGAAAATTTACGATCGTAACAGATCATAAACCCTTGCTGGGCCTACTGAAGGAAGACAAAGCAGTGCCGCCGATAGCATCAGCCCGGATTCAACATTGGGCATTATTGCTGGCAGCACATCAGTATCGATTGACCAGGGACTAGAATGGCAAACACCGATGCCTTAAGCCGGCTACCGTTATCGGACACCCCACGATTGGTACCCAGGATGGAGGAGACCGTGATGACGTTAAACTTTCTGGACACCCTCCCGGTGGATGCACACAATATACGCCAGTGGATGCAGAAAGACCCTGTATTGGCAAAGGTAAAGCACCTGGTGCTAACAGGGCAGCTGGAGAGACCGGTCCATCCACAGTTCCACCCATGCTGGAGCAGGAGGGAGCAGATCACGGTGGAAGACATGATATTGCTGTGAGGAGCAGAGGTCATCGTCCCACGGCAGGGCTGTCAGGACATACTGGCCGAACTACACCATGGGCACTCTGGAGTATCCAACATGAAGATACTGGCCAGGAGCTACGTCTGGTGGCCAGGTCTGGACACATCATAGCGAAACTGGTAGGACAGTGCCAACAGCGGCAGAAGGCATCACTGGCAGCCACACTGCACCTGTGGGAATGGCCAGGCAGACCATGGTCCCGATTCCATGTCGATTTTGCAGGCCCGTTTATGGGGTCCATGTTTCTGGTGATAATAGATGCCCATTCCAAGTGGTTAGACGTCTATAAACTAAACTCGGCAAATGCGATGGCAACCATTGAGAAACTGCGCACCTCGTTCGCAACGCACGGGATCTCCGAGATATTAGTTTCCGATAATGGTTCAGCGTTCACCAGCCTAGAGTGCACAAAATTTATGAAATCAAATGGGATCCGGCACATCAAGACGGCACCTTAACACCCGGCATCAAATGGGCTCGTGGAGAGAGCAGTCCAGACATTAAAGGCTGGGTTGGAAAAACAGCCAGCGGCCTCATTAGAGACAAAACTCTCAAGGTGGTTATTTGACTTTAGGACCAGTTCACAGTGACCACGGGAACTGCGCCAGCAGAGTTACTGATGGGCAGATGGCCCCACACCAATACCGCCTGTTGTTGCCAAACCTGGGAGGAAAGGTGGAAAGACACCAGGAAGCCCAATGCAGGGGCCATAACAACATTCGCCAAGAGAGGCACTTTGAAGCAGGGAGAGAGAGTTTGGGTCAGAAATTATGCAAATTGACCCGCCTGGGTAACCGGAACTGTCAATCTAGGATCGGACCGGTGTCCTACCGAGTAGGCGAGGCAGTGGTAAGGAAACACCTGGACCAGGTCCGGGCCTCAAGCTCTCCACCTGTTCTGGAGCCAAGTCAGCACCGGAAGCCCTAGAGTCCCCCTCGACAAGCCAGTACTGCCTCCCCTGCACCCTTGATGGGGACCTCAGAGTCTGAAATGGACAGAGGGGACGAAGCTGCAGTGATTTCCCCTACCACCTGAAGTGGACGAGGAACCAGACGTCCGGCGTTTGCGGCGGAAGAGACGGGCGCCCAACCGTTACACACCGCCAACATCAGAGGCCAAGTTGTAGGATCCTGACCCGGCGCTCAAGCGGAGGAAAAGACACCTGAGGGAAGCAAACTGAGAGGATTCCTTGGGCTTTGTGGGGAGGAGGAGTGTGGTGACTTCAGCCAGGCTAATGAGGTTGGCTTGCTAGAGTATGAAGAACCTGATGAGTCTTTGTGGCCTTGTGGAGTCCATGGACCATGTCTACGTTCTATTTTTTAGATTGCACACCCTTTTTGGTTTCCTCAAACACCTTTTACTGATGTTCTGTTTGCACTTCAGTCCCACGCTCCTAATCTACGGGCACCTGGTGCGGAGAAGGTCGGGTCGGGATGCCGACCTCCTCGTGAACCTGCTCCTGGGCCTGGCGAGACGCGCCATCAATAGGTCCAGGCAGCGGGCGATCGACGGGGCCGTCCATCCTGACTGTCTGCCCCTCTACCGCGGCTACATTCGCAGCCAGGTGTCCCTGGAGAGGGAGCATGCAGTGTCCACGGGCGCAGTTGACGCCTTCCGCGACCGCTGGGCACTGCAGGGGCTGGGGTGTATTATCGACCCTGACAATCACCTTTTGGTTTGATGTTTTAAGTTTCCTTTCGACTTTGTTTTTGGTTCGGGCTGTTCCCTCTTTCTTTTGGGGAGCTGCCCCTTTTAATTTGTCCCTAAGTTAATTTGAGTTTGTTTACTTGGTTGGTGTCAAAAGACATACCTGATGAGTCTTAGCATGTGGTGTCCCCCTGGTGTTCCCCCTGCTTTTGGGGAGCTGTCCCTTTTCATTTGTCCCTGAGTTATTTTGATTTTGTATAATTAGCTGGTACCCAAAAAGAAGTACGTGATGAGTCTTAATTGATGTTTAAATCAGGGAGCCTCATGCTCCCTATTTAAAGCAAGTGTGTCAGACTCCCAGCCTGCAGTCAGCAGGGAACAACTGGAGAGCTGGCTGTGTACAGATGTATGGTATAAATAAAGTAACTTGGTGATTGGACATTCGCCTCCATGGAGTTATTACACCATCCATAGTTGCCTTTGCCAAGGTAGTGATGAGCTGTCTTCTTGAAGCACTGCAGTCCATATGCTGTGGGTTGACCCACAATGTAATTAGGGTGGGAATTCCTGGATTTTGACCCAGCAACTGCAAAGGAACGGCAATATATTTGTAAGTCAGGATAGTGAGTTGCTTGGAGGAGAACTTGTAGGTTGTGCTATTCCCATGTATCTGCTGTCTTTGTCCTTCCAGATGGAAGTGGTCATGGGTTTGGAAGGTTCTGTCTAAGGATCTTTGGTGAATTGCACAGTGCATCTTGTAGATAGTACACACTGCTGCTACTGAGCATCGGTGGTTGAGGGAGTGGGTGCAGTGTTAATTAAGTAGGCTGCTTTGTCCTGGATGGTGTCAAACTTCTTGTTTTGTTGGAGCTGCATCCATCCAGGCAGTGAGGAGTGCCTGACATGTGCCTTGTAGATGGTGGATAGGCTTTGGGGAGTCAGTTACTCACCATAGTATTCATAGCCTCTGACCTGTTGTTGTAGCCACTGTTTATGTGGCGAGTCCAGTTGAGTTTCTGGTCAATGGTAACCCCAAGGATGTTGACAGTGTGGGATTCAGTGATGTTAACACCATTGAATGTCAAGGGATGGTGGTTAGAGCGTCTCTTATTGGTGATGGTCATTGCCTGACATTTGCCTGATATGAATGTTACTTGTCAGCCCAAGCCTGGATATTGTCCAGATCTTGTTGCATTTGAACATGTACTGCTTCAGTATCTGAGGCGTCGCGAATGGTACTGAACATTGTGCAATCATCGGCGAACATCCCCACTTCTAACCGTATGATGGAGGGAAGGTCTTTGATAAAGCAGCTGATGATTTTTGGGCCCAGGACACTACTGCAGAGATGTCCTGGAGCTGAGATGACTGACCCTCCACAACCACAATCATCTTCCTATGTGCCAGGTATTACTCCAACCATCTTTCACAGCATATTTACATATTGATCTCGCTGCTGAATCTCAACCGTTGCTTACCATCAATTTCATAAAGATCTTTTTCATTGTAAAAGATTGCTCTTCAGGATGACATCCACACCAGCCCTATTGCAAAGATGAATGCATCAGGTTTTAAATGGTCTCAATGTTACCTGCATGATATTCTAATTAAAAGGCCCAGTGAACAGAAGCAATTGAATAATTTAAAAACAACATTGGAAAGTCTTCAAGAACATGGTCTGTGTATCAAGAAAGAAAAGTGTGACTTTTTCCAGATGTCAGCCCAGTGTTTGGGCCATGTTATTGATAAAGGCCTACATAAAGCACCTAAAAAGGTTGATGCTGTTTTAGAAGAACTAGGTCCGACAAATGTGATGCAATTGAGGTCCTTTCTAGGATTAGGAAATTATTATGGCAAATTTGTTCCTAACTTAGCTACATATTGAAGCCATTGCATAACTTACTATTTCTGAATCAGTCATGGGACTGGACAACAGATTGTGAGAAAGCATACAAAGATGTCAAAGGTGCTTTGCAGAAATCTGAAAAATTGGTTCATTTTAATCCGAAGCTATCATTACTGCTTGCTTACAATGCTTCACCTTATGGAATAGGGGCAGTCGTTTCACATATCCTGCCTTCAGGCAAAGAATGACCAATAGCTTTTGCTTTGCATACTTTGACTAGTTGGAGGGATATGGGGGTAGGGCCTGGGTGGGATTGTGATCGGTGCAGACTCGATGGGCCGAATGGCCTCTTTCTGTACTGTAGGGTTTCTATGAGTGCTGAATCGAACAATGCTCAGCTAGAAAAAGGGGCAATGCGTATAATTTTTGGTGTACAAAGGTGTCATCATTTCACACCATGACTGATCATTGATACTTTACTATTTTTGGGCCATATAAAGGCATATCTTCGTTACCTGCTAGCCGATTGCAAACATGGCCACTGATCTTATCCACACATTCTAATTATATAAAGTATCGTCAATCAGAGTGCCATGCTAATGCTGATGCATTATCACACTTACCTTTACCTACTGAGCAGATGCCACCAAGATTTGCTAATATTCTGTATTTTTCAGGAGTAGACCATTTGCCTGTGACAGCTTCTGAAGTTCAGAGATATAGCAGAAATTATTCCATAATGGGGAAGGTAATGGATATGGTATTGTAAGAACAATAGCTGGAACTCATCATCTGCATCCTGAATTGAAACCATATATGTCAAGAAAGCTGGAGTTAACCTTCCAAGGTGGGTGTCTGTTGTGGGGGAAACCAAGTGATCATTCCTCCTTATCTGTGAGGAAGAGTTCTTGAAGAAATATGTGAAAGACATGGTATAGTCCAAATGAAGGAATTAGCGCACAGTTATTTTTGGTGGCTGGGTTTGGATGCTCAGATTGGAGAAAAAGTGGGACAGCTTCAACCCTGTGCATAAATAAGAAATACATCACCGTTTTCTCCTTTACACCCTTGGGACTGGCCTAAAATGATTTCATGTAGATTTTGCTGGTCACTTTAATGCTCTTAGTCATACACACTCAAATTGACCATAAGTTGCCCATTTCACTTTCTTCCCAAGCCCAACAATAATTTCAATGTTTTCATTTTGGCAGTACAGTAGGAATCGATCAGCTTTTGCAAAAAAATGCTAATATTCTACACACACAATCATTCCAAAGTTCATCTTCACCTATTAGCTAATGTTAACATTCAGTGAATGTTGTAATATCCTTAAAACATTTTTGTACGTGTCCATTATGTGAGCTATTCAACTGTGAATTGTAAAATATGCTGTGATTCACCTCCTAACTTGCTTTGAGGGAGCTGAGTGCATATAGATTCATTAGAATTAATTTGTGGAACGTATTTCTGATGTATTCATCTTTTGAAATACTTAAGACCACAAATAAATGTAGTGTCCTCTAATTTCTATAATTTTAAGCCATGAGTCACAAATTACTCATGAAAGAATCTCTGGCTCATGAGTGATCCTTTTCAAAGCAATATTTACACTGTAGGCAAAGAATTGTAAGGTCTTAACTCTCTGTTCTACTGTAGCATTGCTGAACAACATAATACAAAGGAGCAGAGTTATATTCTTTCATATTACTGAAGGAGTGCTATTCATTTTACATTTCTATCATATTACATTTACATTAATATATCCGCTCGTATCAGTATCAAACAGTCCCAACTCACATACTGCATCATCAGACACAAAGCAAAGATTGCTTTTACTCTGACCCAACTTTGGACCTTAACACCAGCCTCAGAAAACCACCAACTACCATGATGTGATATTTGTTTCCACATCTGCTATCTATAAGTCTCTTGAGTACAATCCTCAATTCAATGTCAATTAGTGGGCAGTTATGATTATATTGTGGCCTTGTGGTCACTGTTGGGGTTGAGGCTAATTTGAATCATTTTATATCGAACAATTATGGATAATAATATGAATCCACGCGAGATGCAGGGTTCGAAAACGAAAGGAAAAATGTACGAAATCCACCAGGTACACATTGATGTTATCCAATGGTTTCAAAGCAAAGCAACACCTTTTTTTTTTTACCTATCTCTCAATCTGAGGTTAATAGAAATAACATTTGGGAATGATGTAAAATCAACATTTATTTTACACAATTGCAAAGGCCCTTAAAGAACAACATTCTATGGTATATCCCATGAAAATGTTTAAATATATCACAGTCGTGAAACTTAACAATCCCCAAAAAATTGGCATGGGGATCATGATGTGCAATGAACTCATTGATTCTGAGGCTTGAAGGATGTCAACTTCAAGTAATCTGTTCAAACCATATTACAGAATGTAACCAGTACTAATCATGATATTGGATGGTGGCATTCCTCCATAGATGCCCCAAAACCGTGAAGCCGGTTCCAGTTAAAAGTCGCCTGCACTCCCTAAAGAGGAGGCATTGAGATTTGAGCAGGTCAATCTACAGCCAATTTCAGTCTGGACAACATTCAGTAATGGCACACTGCAGAAGAGAGCAAGCTCACAAGTTGTAGGACACTGCTCTTGAGCCCTTGGTAGAGAAGGTTCAGAGGAGGGGAGAAGTGCCCTATATACTGGGAGACAAGAGGTCCTCCGTCAAACTCTGAGAAAGAGATGGGAGCAGAGAGCTGTGGCAGTCAATGCCAGGAGTCATACCCTGATGAACAGGATGCAGTGCTGCAAAAAGATTCATGGCCCCATATGAGTGGTCATGCTCAGTGAAGTTATTTTCAAATGTCACATAGCACCACCGCACTACCAGCCTAAGACAAAGTCAATGCACCACTACACCATTGTTCACTTACCAATAATCTCCATCATCCATATTCAAAATTCAAATCTCCACCATATCCTCACACATTTAATCCTGTCGCAAATCTCAGACCCACATCGCACAAATTGCACACACTGCCAGCTATTCAACTATGACAGTACTTCATCACAACACATTGCACCACACTAGTACTCTCTTGCACGCCAAGGTGGCACATGACCAGAGCAGCAGCTAACTGGTAGCGGTGTACAGCCATAGCTGCATATTGTTACCCTGGTGAAGGACAGGATGCTCATTGGGGTAGCCATTGCCGAGGCTATAGCAGTGATCTGCTATAACCATACAACATGACAGAATCTTTATATGTAATCATCTTTCTCATATTCCGCGACTACTCATCTAAAACTTCTTCTGATTTAGACGATGGAGTTAATGTAAGCATGCACCTTTACTTTCTCCTCAACCTCATCCCTTACAAAGCTCCTACTCTTGTGTCATTCTCCTTTCACAAATCCAAGAACTACAACTTGAAGAGAAAGAAGTGCATGAGCCAGAAGGCAGTGAAGATGAAGAAACACAGGGCAGAATTTTACAGTCCTTCCTGCCGATGAGATTTTCCAGTCCCACCAGAGTCAATGGATTTTTGAATGTATTGCTGCATTTTTCAACCCTGCCCCCATGATAGGGCCATAAAATTCCACTCACTTTCTAGGTCTCATACTCGGAAACAGCAGCTCAAATACATACACTTGGCCTTCTCAACCCGAAACCGGAAAATCCCACTCGAGGTCAACGGACATTTCTGTTGTTCGCCCCTCACCCGCTCCAATTCCGTAGTGGGGGTGTGATAGATTTCTGGCGACTGAATGTACTTTAGTGGATGCCAGATTATCATGTGGTTCATTTGATTTTTTGATTTAATTTGATTTATTCTTGTCACATGTATTAGTATACAGTGATAAGTATTGTTCTTTTGCGCTCCATACAGATAAAGCATACCATTCATAGAGAAGGAAAGGATAGAGTGCAGAATGCAGTGGTACAGTCATAGCTAGGGTGTAGAGAAAGGCCAACTTTAATGCAAGGTAGGTCCATTCAAAAGTCTGGTGACAGCAGGGAAAAAGCTGTTCTTGAGTGGGTTGGTACGTGACCTCAGACTTTTGATTGGAAGTGGAAGATGCAAAATTTGACACTGGTGGCCTCTGTACTTGCTCTCCACCACAATCCCGATCTCTGAGTCATAGAGGTTTACAGCATTGAAACTGGCCTTCGGCCCAACTTGTCCATGCCGCCCTTTTTTTAAATGACTAAACTAGTCCCAATTGCCCGAACTTGGCCCATATCCCTCAATAGCCATCTTGCTCATGTGACTGCCTAAACGCTTTTTAAAAGACAAAATTGTACCCTCCTCTACTACTACCTCTGGCAGCTTGTTCCAGACACTCTCCACCCTCTGTGTGAAAAAATTGCCCCTTTGGACCCTTTGTACCTCTCACCTATCGCCCTCTAGTTTTAGAGTCCCCTACCTTTGGGAAAAGATGTTGACTATCTAGCTGATCTAGGCCCCCCCATTATTTTATAGACCTGTATAAGATCACCCCTCAGCCTTCTATGCTCCAGAGAAAAAAGTCCCAGCTTATGCAGCCTCTCCTTATAACTCAAACCATCAAGTCCCGGTAGCATCCTAGTCAATATTTTCTACACTCTTTCTAATTTAGTAATATCCTTTCTATAATAGGGTGACCAGAACTGTACACAGTATTCCAAGTGTGGTCTTGCCAATATCTTGTACAACTTCAACGAGATGTCTCAACACCTGTATTCAATGTTCTGACCAATGAAACCAAGCATGCTGAATGCCTTCTTCAATACGCTGTCCACCTGTGACTCCACTTTGAATGAGCTATGAACCTGTACCCCTAGATCTCTTTGTTCTGTAACTCTCCCCAACACCCTACCATTAACAGAATAAGTCCTGCCCTGTTTCGATCTACCAAAATGCATCACCTTGCATTTACCTAAATTAAACTCCATCTGCCATTTGTCAGCCCACTGGTCCAATTGATCAAGATCCCGTTGCAATCCGAGATAACCTTCTTCACTGTCCACTATGCCACCAATCTTGGTGTCATCTGCAAACTTACTAACCATGCCTCCTTAATTCTCATCCATATCATTAATATAAGTGACAAATAACAGTGGGCCCAACACTGATCCCTGAGGCACACCGCTGGTCACAGACCTCCAGTTTGAAAAACAACCCTCTACAACCACCCTCTTCTGCCATCAGGCTAATTTTGTATCCATTTGGCTACCTCACCCTGGATCCCATGAGACTTAACTTTATGCAAAAACCGACCATGCGGTACCTTGTCAAAGGCCTTGCTGAAGTCCATGTAGACAAGATCAACTGCTCTGCCCTCATCTACCTTCTTGGTTACCCCTTCAAAAACTCAATCAAATTTGTGAGACATGATTTTCCACTCAAAGCCATGCTGACTGTCCGTAATCAGTCCTTGCCCTTCTAAATGCCTGTAGATCCTGTCTCTCAGAATACCTTCTAACAACTTACCCACGACAGATGTGAGGCTCACCGGCCTGTAGTTCCCAGGCTTTTCTCTGCAGCCCTTTTTAAACAAAGGTACAACATTTGCCATCCTCCAATCTTCAGGCACCTCACCTGTGGCTGTCAATGATTCAAATATCTCTGCTAGGGATTCCGCAATTTCCTCCCTAGCCTCCCACAGCATCCTGGGATACACTTCATCAGGTCCTGGGAATTTATCTACCGGCACCGCCTTCTCTGTAATATGTACACTCCTCAAGACATCACTATTTATTTCCCTAAGTTCCCTAACATTCATGCCTTTCTCAACAGTAAATACTGATGTGAAATATTCATTTAGGATCTCACCCATCTCTTGTGGAGCCACACATAAATGACCTCGTTGATCCTTAAGAGGCCCTACTCTCTCTCTAGTTACTCTTTTGCCCTTTATGTATTTGTAGAATCTCTTTGGATTCTTCTTTGCCTTATCTGCCAAAGCAATTTTGTGTCCCCTTTTTGCCCTCCTGATTTCTCTCTTCACTCTACTTCTATAACCTCTTTGCTCTTCAAGGGATCCACTTGATCCCAGCTGCCTATGTATGTCATGTGCTTCCTTCTTCTTCCTGATCAGGGCCTCAATATCCCCAGTGAGGGTGGTACAGAGTCAGATTGGCAGGCAACCAATTCAGGCCAATTAATATTAATCACAGGGCTTATTAAGATACTGTTCTCCCACTGATTGACATTTTCAGTTGACAATGTGTGCAACCCACCTTGGGCCTGAACCACATCCAGGTCAACGTGGTTGGGTCAGGGCAGAGGTGAGAGGGCACGAATATGATGAATCATAACTAAGGCATGCCGAGGACCAAGAATGGTTGCCAGGCCACAGCTGAGGCCATTGGCAGCCCCCTACGAGGTGTTGCATAAAAACCACCAACTAGTGGTCAGCAGATAGCCCTTGTCACTTTGGTTTGTTCAGATGCAGATGCAGGCTGATGTGGAATGAAGACATTATGGCTGCTTCCGAGATAGCAGGCAATAACCTGTATTGTTCACTAAGTGTAACATTAAGAGAATGAAGTCTCTTTCAGTTGCAGTAGGTATCTCTTGGAGTTGGCATGCAGTGCCCACAAAGTGATGTTCCTACAGCCTATCACAGCCTGCACCATGGGGAAGCCTCCAATCCTCCTGAAGCTGCCCATGAGAATGGATGCCCAACATAGAGGTTTGTGACTAAGGTCACTTTAACAATCATTGGCAATGGCATCCTCATCCTGTTTTGACGTTGTAGCAAGCAAATATTTCGATGAGGATGTCCTTACTCAAGCACAGACATATAACATATTGTTCCTTGTTAAGGTTCAGGCAGGAGAATTGTTTCTTCAACACACTGGTTGGATAAGGCCTCTTGCTGAGACTCCTTCGCCTTTGCCTCCTCCTTCATCTTCAAGCAACTTGTCCTTCTCTGCATGACCTCTGCTCATTCTTCAAGTCATGCAGTATTCCAAAGGGAATGCCTTGATTTGATTTGATTTATTATTGTCACATGTATTAACATACAGTGAAAAATATTGTTTCTTGCGCGCTATACAGACAAAACAGACCATTCATAGAGAAGGAAACGAGAGAGTGCAGAATGCAGTGTTACAGTCATAGCTAGGGTGTAGAGAAAGATCAACTTAATGCAAGGTAAGTCCACTCAAAAGTCTGACAGCAGCAGGGAAGAAGCTGTTCTTGAGTCCGTTGGTACGTGACCTCAGACTTTTGTATCTTTTTCCCAAAGGAAGAAGGTGGAAGAGAGAATGTCCGGGGTCCTACTACTGCATCAATGTCTGAGAACAGCTGGTTTGCACAGAAGTTTTGAAGTCAGAACCAACTGCTTCAGTACCTGCCACACCACTCCCTATAGACTTCAGCAACTTTAAAGAACTCTTGAAAATGCAAATACTTAGGCAGTCATAGAAACAGCCAATAGAAATCAATCGGCAATCAAACTGAAAAAATGATGGTCCTTTTAAATAGGACTTGCCAAAATTTCTTCCTGCTATTGTGCATATGTTCAGCTGTGCAGGACAGTATTAGCTGTTGCAATGAACACCAAAATGGTAGTGCTGGCATCAGATGTGCATTATACACTGCTGGATGCCACAATCTGCCAACTCTGCATACTTCCAACACATGCTAATGTTCTCACTAACATGGTATCAGGCACAACTAACACCACGGTCAAAATTTTGAGCAAAGCTAGGAGTGGGTATGGGACCAGAGGGAGCCCAAAATTCCCGACACCAGCCGCCAGGCCAGTTTGCTCACCCCATTCCTTGTGCTGGCCATTTTTGCCAAGGAGAGTCCAGGGCTGGCAGGGCTAGCTGCCTCCATGAATCAGGTAGCCGAATTAACTCAATAAGAGCGTTGTTGACTACTTAAAGGAAGCTGGCTGTGATTTTCCAGTTTCTTGAGCCAGTGAGGCAGCCACACAGCAGCAGACCAGGGAACCAGCAATCCAGGCAGCCCGAGTCCTGCCCGGGGCTGCTCTGGTGAGAGATTTCCAGCTCCCACAAGCCCCACCCCATCCACCCATCCCAAACCCCAGTGTTGGCCTATCTGTTGCAACTGTTTTTAAATTTAAAATGTTGACAAGTTGTTGAGAGGTTGCCTCTATATTGAAGCACCCTTTCGGATACTTACCCTGTACAGCAAGCTGCTGCTGCTGCTCCTCTCGGGCTGAAAGGCCTCAAAATGCCTATCCAGCTTTGAGAGCAGGAATGCCGCCTTAATTGGACAGAGGACCTGTCTTCATGTCAATCAACCTCTGCGCAAATTCAGAGTGACTGTTCCCCCTCCCCTCCGGGGGCAGCGTCAGAACCCGGAAGCAGTCCAGATGCCTGTTCCCTGCTCCTGCTGAGGGAAGCCACATCTGGATGTGCATGTCCAAGGCCACTTGGACATCCAGAAAACGGGTGCTACACGTCAGAATTTTGGCACTCGGAATAATCGTTATTGCATCATTTTGTAGACGTACGGGGCATTCCGTGCAATGGAGAGGGAGAAAACGGGAAAACGAAATGGAATGCACAAAGCGAGAGATAACCAAAAATAAATAAACATGATTCCATTCAGGATAAAGTCTCAGAAATTTTGAAGTGCTGGATTATGCAGTTCGATTTCAGTCCTCCCATCTCAACATTTATTTGGAATACAGCCCATTCCTAAAGAGGACAGAGAGTAATGGAACTCTGCGAATGGAATGCAGACAGCTTTCGATGCCAATCACTTGCTGGAAAATGGTGCGAAATCTCGCTCGATCCTGAGTGTCTTTCTGTGTTGTGACCAAAATAACATGACTGAGCAGCTTAGCTAATACAGTTGTGACAACACAAGAAATTTTCTTTCGCGAAAAAATTTTGTCAGGAACATCCCCGGGGCAGATTTCACAATTGATTGAATGGAGACATGAGTGAGGAAAGGCAATTTTGTATTCAGTTTGTAGCAAGAAACTTTGCATAATGTGAAGGGTGAGAGTACATGGATAGCATAATATTGCCTTTGCGTTAATGCACTTGTGTAAAATTTCATTGTCTGTTATTTAATAAAGGCCCGTTTGCTGTAAATGAGTTTGCTAGGATAGCAAAAGCGTATCGTACCAAGATGTTAATAGATCTGTCACATTCTAATTGCGATTTGTGGGACTGTGTTTTGTGAACAATTGGTTGCCTTGTTTTTCTATTTTACAACAGTGACTACACTTGTACAGTGCAGTGATTGTGGTGTCTGTCTTTGAGACAACACAGCAGAAGAGGGCTACCTGGGAGGACCAATGGGAACAGAGACCAAAGGATCACTCCAGAGGGTGGAATCCTCTTTCGGGCAGAATACATCTAGAAGCCATGGAGTAAGCATATAAGGACTGGAGCAGCTCGGCAGGTTCCTCCAGGGCAGCCTAGGGCTGCCAACCATTGCATCAAGTTACTCTTTATCAATAAATAGCCTTTGTTCCTAACAAAGTTTGAAGCCCCTTGAGACACCAGAAGTGCCACTACAGCATGATGGCACAGTGGTTAGCACTGCTGCCTCCCAGCGCCAGGGACCTGGGTTCGATTTCTGACTTGGGTCACTGTCTGTGCGGAGTCTGCATGTTCTCCCTGTGTCTGCGTGGGTTTCCTCTGGGTGCTCCGGTTTCTTCGCACAGTCCAAGGAATCGGATGATCTCTGACGGGGCTGCTTGGAATCAGTGGACTGATCAGTGTTTAAAAACTCTGCGACCAGCCTGAACGAGTATGCAACTAAATAACTGACTTCATTAGTAAGTGCGTAGAAGACTGTGTGCCAAAGAAGCAAATCCGTGTGTTCCCCAACCGGAAACCATTGATGAACAGGGATATCCACTGCTTGCTGAAGTCCGGGTCTGAGGCGTTCAAGTCAGGCGATACTGGCCTATACAAGAAAGCCAGATAGGATCTAAGGAGATCCATCAAAGATGCCAAAGGACAATACCGGACCAAGTTAGAGTCCCAGGCTAGCCACATCGACCCCCGCCGACTATGACAAGGTCTGCAAGACATAACAGGCTACAAGATGAAAGCATGTAAAATCATCGGCTCCAACACACCGCTCCTCGATGAGCTCAATGCATTCTATGCCCGTTTTGAGCAAGAGATCAGCGAGAGCATGCCCTCCATGCCCTGGATGAACCTGTATCTGGAGTCATCACTGCAGATGTCAGAGCAGCTTTCTTGAAGGTCAACCCACAGAAAGCAACTGACCTGGATGGGGTACCCGGACGTGCAGTCAGATCCTGCACAGATCAGCTGGCGGAGGTATTCACAGACATCTTTAACCTCTCTTTACAACAATCTGAGGTCCCTATCTACTTCAAGAAGATGGCCATCATCCCGGTATCTAAGAAAAACCAAGCAGTGTGCCTTAATGACTATCAGCTGGTGGCTCTGACATCCATCATTATGAAGTGCTTCGAAAGGTTAGTCATGGCACGAATCAATTCCAGCCTCCCGGAATACCTGGATCCACTACAGTTTGCCTACTGCCGCAACAGGACCACAACAGACGCCATATCCCTGGCCCTGCACTCAACCCTGGAACATCTAGATAACAAGGGCACTTATGTCAGACTCCTATTTATTGACTACAGCTCAGCCTTCATCGCTATTTTTCCCATGAAACACACCTCCAAACTCCGTGGTCTGGGCCTCAGCACCTCCGTCTGCGACTGGATCCTGAACTTCCTAACTCACAGACCACAATCAGCAAGGATAGGCAACAACATCTCCTCCACGATTATCCTCAACACCGGTGCCCCACAAGGCTGTGTTCTCAGCCCCCTACTAAACTCCTTATACACCTACGAATGTGCGGCCGAATTCCCCTCCAATTCGATTTTCAAGTTTGCTGATGACATCACTGTAGTGGGTCGGATCTCAAACAATGACGAGACAGAGTACAGAAATGAGATAGAGAATCTGGTGAATTGGTGCGGCAACAATAATCTCTCCCTCAGTGTCAACAACAACAAAGGAAATTTTCATTGACTTCAGGAAGCGTAAAGGAGAACATGCCCAAGGACATCAACAGGGATGAAGTAGAAAGGGTCGAGAGCTTCAAGTTTTTAGGTGTCCAGATCACCAACAACCTATCCTGGTCTCCCCATGCCGACACTATAGTTAAGAAAGCCCACCAACACCTCTACTTTCTCAGAAGTCTAAGGAAATTTGACATGTCAGCTACGGCTCTCACCAACATTTATAGATGCACCATAGAAAGCATTCTTTCTGGTTGTATCACAGCTTGGTATGGCTCCTGCTCTGCCCAAGACTGCAAGAAACTACAAAAGGTCGTGAATGTAGCCCAATCCATCGTGCAAACCAGCCTCCCATCCATTGACTCTGTCTATACTTCTCTTTGCCTCAGCAAAGCAGCCAGCATAATTAAGGACCCCACGTACCCTGGATATTCCCTCTTCCACCTTCTTCCTTCGGGAAAAAGATACAAAAGTCTGAGGTCACATACCAACCGACTCAAGAACAGCTTCTTCCCTGCTGCTGTCAGACTTTTGAATGGACTTACTTTGCATTAAGTTGATCTTTCTCTACACCCTAGCTATGACTGTAACACTACATTCTGCACTCTCTTGTTTCCTTCTCTATGAAGGAATGTTTTGTCTGTATAGCGCGCGAGAAACAATACTTTTCACTGTGTGTTAATACATGTGACAATAATAAATCAAATCAAATCAAAATCAAAGATGTGCTACAGGTCTCTCCGATCTATTCTCTTTCCAATGTTTTGAGTCTGGACGACCCTTCATCAGAGCCAGGCCTTCCAGACTTGAAGCATTGGCTGTATTCTATCTCCACAGATGCTGTCAAACCTGCTGAGATTTTCCAGCATTTTCTGTTTTTGTTTCAGATTCCAGCATGCACAGTATTTTGCTTTACCAAAGACGTGCTGGTTAGGTGCATTGGCCATGTTAAATCCTCCCTCAGTGTACCCGAAAAGGTGCTGGAGTGTGGCAACTTGGGGATTTTCACAGTAACTTCATTGTTGTGTTATTATAAGCCTACTTGTGGCTAATAAATAAATAAACTTCATAACACAAAATACTTCATTGACTGTGAAGTACTCTGGAACATCCTAAGGTCATGAAAGGTGTTATATAAATGCAAGAGCCACAATAGCTCTGTAGTGCTGCTGGTTTTCATACTACAGGAGTGTGGAGCTGAAGGAAATGGCAGGGTGGGTATTCTCTTCCACCAACTTCAAACATCGTTCGTACTGCTCACACTGTTAGAAAGGGCAATAGTGCAAGTTATATGAAACATGATGAAGGAACAGTGCTCTGAAAGCTCGTGATTCCAAATAAACCTGTTGGACTTTAACCTGGTGATGTGAGACTTTTTACTGTGCCCACCCCAGTCCAATGCCGGCATCTCCACATCATGATTGAAAGGGATCACCTTGCAATATTCAGGTGAGGTGCTTTTGACTTTTTTTGCTGCTGATGACCTTGTGGAAGAATGTGTACTGTGTTGTTGGAGTTCATGTATGTTCCTTGAGACAGAAAGAAGTGGTACTGGATCTTTGCAAGGAGCTGTGTGGACCTTAAAGATTTCTAAGCAGGAAACTTGCTCTCGGTCAAGGAGCAATAGCTGTGATACCTCTTGGGGTTCAGCACAACAGCAAAGTGGAGCAGAGGCAGCAGAGTAGAGAAGTTGCAGAAGAGGAAGATGGGTCTCAACAAAAGGTCTCAACCACTTAGGGTATTCAAGCAGCACCTCAGCCAAAAGCAGTGTCTTGAGGCATCTGCACTTCATTAAGGAGGTGGTCACAGAAGTATACCACCTCCTCCAACCAGACCTGTAACTGCGCTGCAAGGTGAGGCCGGCAATGCTAGTGTCTGTTTTTTTTTACCTCAGAGATTTACAGAGATGACTTTCAGCAGTTTCTAATTGTGAAAAGGAACATACAAATTAGGAGGAGGAGGAGGCCACACTCAGCCCCTCGAGCTTGCTTCAACATTCAATAAGATCATGCCAATCTGATTGTCACCTCAACTCCACAGTCCTGCCTACCCTTGATAACTTTTCACCCGCTTGTTAATCAAGAATCTATCTAGTTCCACCTTAAAAATGTTCAGGGACTCTGCTTCCACTGCCTTTTGAGGAAGATAATTCCAGAGACTCTCAATCCTCTGAGAGGAACGAATTCTCCTCATCTCTGTTTAAAATGAGTGACCCCTTATTTTCAAACAGTGACCCCTAGTTCTCGGTTCTCCAAGAAGAGGAATCATCCTTTTCACATCCACCCTGTCAGTAATCCTCAGAATTTTAAAGGCGTTGATCAAGTTGCCTCATACTCTTCTAAACTCTAGTGGATACAAGCCTAACCTCTTCAACCTTTCCTCACAAGGCAACCCACTTTATTAAAAAGCTTTAGTTTGCTTTAGTTTCTGTTTCTCTGTAACCACAATGACAAGCTTAATTAGCAGCACAGAAAACAACCAACAGACATTTACAATCAAACGCTGAACAATTGAACACAGGTCTTTTCCCCTTTGTAAACCCAAAGGACCTTATTTTGCATAAACCATCATAAACAACAAACATATGTACATCGAGTCTTTTTTTTAGAGTTCAAGGTGTCTGTTTTCTTTAAGCACAGAAATAGTATTTGAGATCTTTAAATTTATCCCTTTGTGGGACATGGGTGTCGCTGGCTGGCCAGCATTTATTGCCCATCCCTAGTTGCCCTTGGGAAGGTGGTGGTGAGCTGCTTTCTTGAACCGCTGCAGTCCACGTGCTGTGGGTTGACCCACAATGCTGTTCAGGAGGGAATTCCAGGATTTTAATCCAGCAACTGTGAAGGAATGGTGATATATTTCTAAGTCAGGATGGTGAGTGGCTTGGAGGGGAACTTGCAAGTGGTGGCGTTCCCATGTATCTGCTGCTCTTGTCCTCCCAGTTGGAAGCAGTCGTGGGTTTGGAAGGCGCTATCTAAGGATCTTTAGTGAATTTGAGACATGAAGATGACTAATAATGGCACTATAAGATGTACAACCTTGAGATAGAGGTTCCAATTGATCACCTTGATGAGGCAAATGATCAGTATCACAGTCACTCATCAGAAAAGGAAATGTATCCTCATCATCACCACTGAGGATACAAAAAACATGCCAGTAATGGTTGTAACTTGGGAGGTGTAGGGGAAAGAGGAACTTGGTGAAATTATAATCACTAGAGAAGTGGTACTGGGCAAACTGATGGAGCTGCAAGCTGACAGGCCTCTAGGTCCTGATGGACTTCATTGTAGGGCCTTAAAAGAGTTCTTCATTGTCCTTTCCAAGGACAATTACATCACCAAGTAGGTTGAGCCAACCACTCAAGTCTGACAAGACTGAAGAAATGATCACCCGGAATATGCTCGGTGTTGAAATAAGTCAATCTGGCACTCTGGTACAGAAATACACCTGCATGAGTAACAAAAACTGTAATATTTCTGCTTTGATCCACTAGTGGTATCTGAAGATAGCTGCATCACAGGTCAAGCTTTGTAAAGACTATAGAGCCATGAAGTAATGCTGATAGTTCTTGGATTGTAGTAAATGGACACTTGCCTTGAATGATTACTTTGCTGAATGCCTCAAGGTCAATGCACAGGCTAAGTTTGTCATGTTTACATTATGCAATGTTTAGGTTCAATAACCAAAGCAATGAGTCAATTCACTCAATTATACCTTTTGATTCACCTGTTCCACCACTTGAGACAAATCACCACAGATTGCAAATGGGAACTGCCTTAATTTTGTGAAACTGGTGGAATTGATGTGTTGATGTGAGGAGCACGATAGGTACTGTATCCCAAATCCAGTGAATGAGGAAGAATACTGTTGTGCATCGTCAGTGTCATCTATCATATTACTGGGTGCTCCAATGGGATCTTCAAGTTTGAAGCCAAGCTTATGGAACAGATTTACCTCCAAAGGCTTCTTCCTTTAGCTACAGAGAACATGAACTTCTCTCGGTTAATGTTTTATGTTTGAAGAGTATCTGTCGCAGGTTTGAGAGAAAGTTGTGAAAAATAACATGGTAGAGTGTGTCACTCAATCTGCATACTTCTTACGCCAACATCTATGAGAAGCAACACTAAAATGTCCGTGATCTTGACTGAGTAATTCTTAAAATTACCTGGTGCTTTATCATCCATGAAGTTATTCACATGTTGTATTTCACTCTTAGGAATAGATTCCTCCCTGTGTGGAACTGATGAAGCCTTCTTCCTTAATGACCCACGCTCCTTTGTTAAGTGATTCATCTTTAAGCACGCGTTATACTTTTTACCTTGAGCTGGACATGGTGTTATGGATCAATAGGGGTACCCCCACTATTTGAGCACATTTTTGAGGGTATCTGATCGTGATGGAGCAAGTGTTGATGAGTCTGCTGAGGCCTCTTTATCCGTAACATGAATTGGTTTGGCAAGCTACGTCTGTGCCGCTGAGAGTGCATTTCTGTGTAATGTCTTTAAATCAAACATAGTAGATTCCATTTGGACTTTGAAGGTTGTGCCTTTTTCCAAGGTTAAATCATCATTCTCCATGAGAAGGTATTTTCTCATTCATGGGATAAATAAATTGATCACAATTAGTTGGACAGGTTAGGCTTGTATCCACTGGAGCTTAGAAGATAAGAGGAGACTTGATTAAATCATTTAAGATTCTGAGGGATCTTGACAGGGTGGCTGTGGAAAGAATGTGTCCTCTTGTAGGAGAATCTAGAACCAGGGGTCACTGTCTAAAAATAAGTGGTCACCCACTTAAGACAGAGATTAGAAGGATTCTTTCCTTTCAGAGGATTTTGATTCCTTAGAATCTTCCTCAAAAGGTGGTGGAAACAGAGGGTGGGCTTTTCTGGCCATGATTGCCCAAGTTCGGAAAATCCCGTCTGAGGTCAAAGGATCTTTTCATGGTCCGTGTCCCACCCGCTATGATTTCTGTGGTGGGCAGGATGGCAAAATTCTGCCCAGAGTCTTTGAATATTTTTAACGAGGAACGAGCTAGATTCTTAATAAGCAAGTGGGTGAAAGTTTATCAGGGTAGGTGTGAACGTGGAGTTAAGATTACAACCAGTTTAGCCATAAAGTAGTGAATGGCAGAGCAACTCGAGGGGTCGAGTGGCCTACTCTTAGCTCGTATGTTCAGATGTAGTTTGTTGGATATGTGCCAATGTGGAAGTCAACGGCCACAATGCTACCACATATTGTTTTATGGTCTCACTGTTTCTCTGGTTGAATGTATATTGCTCAATAATCACACTGTTCTTTGGCCTAAAGTATTTTTTGAGTGCAGTTACCACTGTAGCAAATATATCTTCTCTGAGCTGCTCAAATATTAGCCTTTTGCCCTCAGGCAATGGAAAAGTATTGCATTTTTGCAGATCACTGCAACCTCTAGTTGGTTCATATCAATTTCAAAAAGGTGTGGCTTGTTCCCCGAGATCCATCGATCCTGTGATAAAGTTGCAGGAACTAGTGCACTTATTCTCCATCAAAAAAACAGAAAATGCTGCAAAATCTCAGCAGGTCTGACAGCATCTGTGGAGAGAGAATAGAGCCAACGTTTCGAGTTGAGATGACCCTTCATCAAAGCTCCCCCAAAGGGTCATCTAGACTCGAAATGTTGGCTCTATTCTCTCCCTACAGATGAGGTCAGACCTGCTGAGATTTTGCAGCATTCTCTGTTTTTGTTTCAGATTCCAGCATCCGCTGTATTTTGCTTTCACACTTACTCTCCATCCCCTTCACCAGTTATTGTATTTTGTGCTTTGGGAAAGATGCAAAGATGACTTTCACTTGTTTCAGTGTGTGAACAGCACTTTATTACAAAAGCTTATAAAATGTCTCCTCCCCAAGCTTCCAGCTTGTTTTAGTTTCTGTTTCCCTTACCGTGACCAACACTTCAAGATCTTTCCAAGCTGGAGGACCAGAGACCTCGCCAACCTCTCCCAGTTCACCGTGCATCACTGCATTCTTGAGATAAATGAAGTCCTGTCTGCAAGACAGGGGAGTGCATTGTCTTCTCTCTAAACAGAAAGAAGCAAGTGCAGGACTAATGGGATTCTCAATGATGCAAGTAGCCATCAACTGCACGGACGTGGCTCAATGTGGTGATGTACCAGAATTGCTAAGGGTTCCACTTCTTCAATGTGCAATTGGTGTGTGACCATGCATAGACCATTAAACCATCATGTTTGTGAATGCCTAGTATCCTGGCAACAGCTGCACTGTTTTTATCCTTAGCTGTCAACTATTCCTGACATCTTCAAGCTGCCACGATGAACCAGAGGCTGTTTGGCAACAAGATCTCTCTGCTCTACGTGCAGCTTTTGACTTCCCTCTGTCACCCGAGATAACTGAAGCAAGAGAGGGGAGTTCAATGTTTTCTCTTGAAACAGAGAGAAGCAAGATGAACAGGCACTCAGCTAAGGGGATTCTCAGTGATGCAAGCAGCCATCGACAGCACACACATGGCCTTTTCACCTCTAAGGCCTTTAGTGCTGATAGCTGACCAGTATCTGGATATTGATCATAGAATGAACATTTATAATGCAACCAAGAACATCCTCTGTGCTCACAAACACTGATTTTGTTGTCAGAAGCAATTGGTGCATGTCTCCAGATTCATGGTGGTTCTGGCAATCGTGAAGGTGCAAGCATTGCCACCAGCCTCACCGAGCACCCAAGGAGGAAAACTTGGATGATAAAGGGAGGCTGCAACATGGACAATGTCACTTCAGATGAACTGCCTGTGAGCAAATCATTAGACTCTGGTTCCCCTGAGAACTTCTCATATTATCATTGTTCCATAATTCCCCATTTTCCATTGGTTTGCTATGGACCATCACAGTGTTCCCTTCATTAAAATCCTGAAGTGAAAGGCAGCACAAAACAACCATGCCATAACAGTTTTATTTAACAACGCCCCCAACAATATATACAAAATTCATCTATTCACCATTCTGCATTCCATTAGTGCCTGGACTAGTGCAGAGCTACCCCAGTATCTGTGGCATGGCTGGTGGAAGGTTGCTGATGGAGGAGACTTCAGAGGCCTTGCAGGAGATCCTCAAGCAACTCTGGCCAGCTGATCTGGCTTTGGACTGCATCGCCTTGGCATAGGCAGCAGCAGTCTGGGCTCTCTGACTGAAAGCCAACAGGAGGGCACTGGCAAAGTGGCAGTGGTAAAAGCACAAATGCTGCCCTTCACAGAGGACAGCAATTCATGCACCCTGGCACCACTGCCAGTTCAGTAGGGTGAGGCCTCAGTAATCTGTTAAACAGTTGGAGCACAGATTGCTGGGCTGCTGTGAGAGCCTGAAAGCCTCTTTGAGCACTGGCAACTCTAACTACATGTCAGTATTTGAGTCTGCAATACAACAAGCTGGGCTTGCAGTTCAACAAGCCCGGATCTTATTTGACCTCAGTCTGAGCTTCCATTGCAGCACTTAGATGTTAGGGATGATTTTCAGCCCACGCTCGCCGTCAGAGAGAACAACGACACAGCCAGAAAATACGGTGAGAATCAGGAAGCATGATTCTTGCTGACGAGATCATGTTTCCTGATTTTCCATGGCTCTTGCCAGGATGTCACAAAGTCCACGCCCACAAAGAGAGAGAAACTCATTTTAATGTTTTTGGATACATTTCAATGTAATCACCCAGCCCACTTCCCTCCCCACAACATAATACCTCCTCACTGGAAATTCAAGCGTTGCCAACGCGACGTCATGTCGGTGAGATTTACAATAGTTATTTAAGGGAATTCCCCCAGTGGTTCAAAGCTAAGTATAGGCCCACAGGAGGAGAGGCTCTGGTACTGCCTTGGCACTGCCCTTTGGCACAGGTTGGCACTGCCAAACTTTGGCAAGGGGCAATACCAAGGGCAGACGCTCTGGGGAGCCCCATTAGGGGGAGTGTTCCCGTTATGTATGTGGGACAGGGGGAGCCCCCAATGATTCTGTGGGGGTGGAGGGGGGAGAGAGATCCGGAAACCTCTGTGGTGGGGGGTGAGGGGAGTTAATATCAGTGGGCATCCTTTAATGATGGCGCCCTGATCACTGTGGAGCTGGCCTAGCCAGCTCTATCAGACCCTACCCTACCGGATTGATGGCGGAAATCCTGCCCACTCATTTTTTTTTCTCTGAGTGCCTAAAAATCTGGACCAGAAACTGGGCTGTGTGGTTGGAGAGCGACATGCCAGTTTTCAGTCAGAGGCTGACACTTTGAAACAATATTTGATTTGATTTGAATTATATTGTCACATGTATTAGTATAAAGTGAAAGGTATTGTTTCTTGCGAAGTATACAGACAAAGTATACTGTTCATAACGAGAGACTGCAGAATGTAGTGTTACAGTCCTCGTAAGGCGCCCTCATAAGAACAGGATATGGCGCTCGAATCATTGATCGACAGTTCCGACGTGCCACAGCGAAAAACCGCACTGACCTCCTCAGAAGACAAACATGGGACACGGCCAACAGTGTACCCTTTGTTGTCCAGTACTTCCCCGGAGCGGAGAAGTTACGACATCTTTTTCAGAGCCTTCAACATGTCATCGATGAAGACAAACATCTCGCCGAGGCCATCCCCACACCCCCACTATTTGCCTTCAAACAACCGCGCAACTTCAAACAGACCATTGTTCGCAGCAAACTACCGAGCCTTCAGGAGAACAGTGACCACGACACCGCACAACCCTGCCACAGCAACCCCTGCAAGATGTGTTGGATCATCAACATGGATGCCATCATCTCACATGAGAACACCATCCACCAGGTACACGGTACATACTCTTGCGACTTGGCCAACATTGTCTACCTGATATGCTGCAGGAAGGGATGTCTCGAGGCATGGTACATTGGCGAGACCATGCAGACGCTACGACAATGGATGAATGAACACCACTCAACAATCACCAGGCAGGAGTGTTCCCTTTCTGTCGGGGAACACTTCAGCAGTCAAGGGCGTTCAGCCTCTGATCTTCAGGTAAGCATTCTCCAAGGCGGCCTTCAAGACACAGCAGAATCGCTGAGCAGAAACTGATAGCCAAGTTCCGCACACATGAGGACGGCCTCAACCGGGATCTTGGGTTCATGTCACACTACCTGTAACCACCACCATTTGGCCTGGGCTTGCAAAATCTTACCAACTGTCCTGGCTTGAGACATCTCTTTAACCTATACTTAACCCTCTCTCTATTCGCATTGTCTGTACCTGTAAAGACTTGACTACCTGTTAAAACTCAAATTCCAACCCTTATCTTGTAATTGAGTCTGTGTCTATATATGCCCTGTTTGTGAATCCAACTCTTCACTCACCTGCTGAAGGGGCAGCATGACCAAATAACCTGTTGGATTTTAACCTGGTGTTGTGAGACTTCTTACTGTGTCCACCCCAGTCCAATGCCGACATCTCCACATCATGTTATAGTCATAGCTAGGGTGTAGAGAAAGATCAACTTAATGAGCATTGTTAGAGAATTTAAAAGAGTTAGAATTAAGTTTTAGAAGCATAGAACGAGAGTGAAAGATATAATTAGAAGGTATGCTAGCCACAGCTTGCAAGATGTCACCTTGCTCTGGCGCCATCTTGGAAAACAAAAATATGGTAAAATTCCGCCATTGAGTGGCTTCTGCAGTGGAAACTGAAACATTGATTGTCAGGCATTGCATTGCTGCTGAGTTCAGCAATGCTGTCTTGGATTTGGCCTCCATTTCAATGTTGGAAAGGATGGAAAACAAACTCTGCATGAAGCCCTGTGTTAAATTGGAACTGGACTCTTCCATACTTCTTGACAGTGACAACTGACTTTTTTGGCAGGCCTGCCAATGCATCAAGTATCTCCATGTACATATCCAGCAGCTTTTTCCTCTAAAGCATCCCATCGGAATCTTCACCCGAGTCCTCTGCAGCAGAACCCATCAGCGACCTTGCCCTGTGGAGAGCTGGCACTTGCACGACCCTTCCTTCTGTCCTTGTTGTAACATACTCATGCCCAGTGATGCACATGTACAGATCCATAGGCCATCATTCAAAAAGCAGTTTTTGAGTGTAAATGGTCACCTGCGCATAGTACACAGGACTTTGGGTCCTCGCTGTCCACGGGGATGGTGCCAGAGGACTGGAGAGTGGCGAATGTTGTTTCTCTGTTTAAGAAAGGGAATAGAAATGACCCTGGTAATTATAGACCGGTTAGTCTTACTTCGGTGGTTGGTAAATTGATGGAAAAGGTCCTTAGGGATGGGATTTACGACCATTTAGAAAGATGCGGATTAATCCGGGATAGTCAGCACGGATTCGTGAAGGGCAAGTCGTGCCTCACAAATTTAATTGAATTTTTTGAGGAGGTAACTAAGTGTGTTGATGAAGGTAGGGCAGTTGATGTCATATACATGGATTTTAGTAAGGCGTTTGATAAGGTCCCCCATGGTCAGCTTATGATGAAAGTGAGGAGGTGTGGGATAGAGGGAAAGTTGGCCGATTGGATAGGTAACTGGCTGTCTGATCGAAGACAGAGGGTGGTGGTGGATGGAAAATTTTCGGATTGGAGGCAGGTTGCTAGCGGAGTGCCACAGGGATCAGTGCTTGGTCCTCTGCTCTTTGTGATTTTTATTAATGACTTAGAGGAGGGGGCTGAAGGGTGGATCAGTACATTTACATAAGAACATAAGAACATAAGAAATAGGAGCAGGAGTAGGCCATCTAGCCCCTCGAGCCTGCCCCGCCATTCAATAAGATCATGGCTGATCTGACGTGGATCAGTACCACTTACCCGCCTGATCCCCATAACCCTTAATTCCCTTACCGATCAGGAATCCATCCATCCGCGCTTTAAACATATTCAGCGAGGTAGCCTCCACCACCTCAGTGGGCAGAGAATTCCAGAGATTCACCACCCTCTGGGAGAAGAAGTTCCTCCTCAACTCTGTCTTAAACCGACCCCCCTTTATTTTGAGGCTGTGTCCTCTAGTTTTAACTTCCTTACTAAGTGGAAAGAATCTCTCCGCCTCCACCCTATCCAGCCCCCGCATTATCTTATAAGTCTCCATAAGATCCCCCCTCATCCTTCTAAACTCCAACGAGTACAAACCCAATCTCCTCAGCCTCTCCTCATAATCCAAACCCCTCATCTCCGGTATCAACCTGGTGAACCTTCTCTGCACTCCCTCCAATGACAATATATCCTTCCTCATATAAGGGGACCAATACTGCACACAGTATTCCAGCTGCGGCCTCACCAATGCCCTGTACAGGTGCATCAAGACATCCCTGCTTTTATATTCTATCCCCTTCGCAATATAGGCCAACATCCCATTTTCCTTCTTGATCACCTGTTGTACCTGCAGACTGGGCTTTTGCGTCTCATGCACAAGGACCTCCAGGTCCCTTTGCACGGTAGCATGTTTTAATTTGTTTCCATTGAGATAGTAATCCCATTTGTTATTATTTCCTCCAAAGTGTATAACCTCGCATTTCTCAACGTTATACTCCATTTGCCATATCCTCGCCCACTCACTCAGCCTGTCCAAATCTCTCTGCAGATCTTCTCCGTCCTCCACACGATTCACTTTTCCACTTATCTTTGTGTCGTCTGCAAACTTCGTTACCCTACACTCCGTCCCCTCCTCCAGATCATCTATATAAATGGTAAATAGTTGCGGCCCGAGTACCGATCCCTGCGGCACGCCACTAGTTACCTTCCTCCAACCGGAAAAACACCCATTTATTCCGACTCTTTGCTTCCTGTCGGATAGCCAGTCCCCAATCCACTTTAACACACTACCCCCAACTCCGTGTGCCCTAATCTTCTTCAGTAGCCTTTTATGGGGCACCTTATCAAACGCCTTTTGGAAATCCAAAAACACCGCATCCACCGGTTCTCCTCCATCAACCGCCCTAGTCACATCTTCATAAAAATCCAACATGTTCGTCAAGCACGACTTTCCCCTCATGAATCCATGCTGCGTCTGATTGATCGAACCATTTCTATCCAGATGCCCTGCTATCTCCTCTTTAATAATGGATTCCAGCATTTTCCCTACTACAGACGTTAAGCTGACCGGCCTATAGTTACCCGCCTTTTGTCTCCTTCCTTTTTTAAACAGCGGCGTAACATTAGCCGTTTTCCAATCAACCGGCACTACCCCAGAATGCAACGAGTTTTGATAAATAATCACTAACGCATCCACTATTACCTCTGACATTTCTTTCAATACCCTGGGATGCATTCCATCCGGACCCGGGGACTTATCCACCTTCAGTCCCATTAGTCTACCCAGCACTGCCTCTCTGGTAACATTAATTGTATTAAGTATTTCTCCTGCTGCCAACCCTCTATCGTTAATATTTGGCAAACTATTTGTGTCCTCCACCGTGAAGACCGACACAAAAAACTTATTTAAAGACTCAGCCATATCCTCATTTCCCACTATTAACTCCCCCCTCTCGTCCTCCAAGGGTCCAACATTCACTCTAGCCACTCTATTCCTTTTTACATTTGCTGATGACACCAAGATTGGTGGAGTAGTGGATAAGGTGGAGGGCTGTTGTAGGCTGCAAAGAGACATAGATAGGATGCAAAGCTGGGCTGGAAAATGGCAAATGGAGTTTAACCCTGATAAATGTGAGGTGATTCATTTTGGTAGGACTAATTTAAATGTGGATTACAGGGACAAAGGTAGGGTTCTGAAGATTGTGGAGGAACAGAGAGATCTTGGGGTCCATATCCACAGATCTCTAAAGGTTGCCACTCAAGTGGATAGAGCTGTGAAGAAGGCCTATAGTGTGTTAGCTTTTATTAACAGAGGGTTGGAGTTTAAGAGCCGTGGGGCTATGCTGCAACTGTACAGGACCTTGGTGAGACCACATTTGGAATATTGTGTGCAGTTCTGGTCACCTCACTATAAGAAGGATGTGGTGTGTGCCTTGGAAGGAAACTTGCAGGTCATGGTATTCCTATGCACTGCTACACTTGTCCTTGAAGGTGATAAAGGTTGTGGGTTTGGAAGATACTTATCTCAGCATTAAAGTTGAATCCCCTCTTCAATTGAATCTTTTGAATGGGAAGCAAACTGAGGTTAGAGTCAGAAACAAATAAATGAAATGATTGTTGTAGATGAGTCTTGCAACTCAACTAAATAATTGAAGTGCTGCACTTTCCACATAGTTGAAAAATGGCAATCCGGTGGTCATTTTTCAGTTCTTTTTTCATCACTTTTCCTCCAGGGTCCCTTACCCTTCCACATCATAGAAAAAAATCAGGGTCATAGGGTGGGAATTTCTTGCTGCACTCACTTGAGATTGGAAAATCCCTCCTAAGGTCAACGGACCTTTGCAATGGTCCTGTCCCGCCTGCTACGATTCCAGTGGCAGGCATGATGGGAAAATTCCACCCGTAGAATTTTTCAGCCCCAGTGGAGGACATTCTGAAAGGAATCTGAATGGAATAGATAGAAAGAAAGTGTCCCCGTTGGCGACAGGATCGAGATTCAGAGGCCATCTATATAAGGCAATTGGCAAAAGAAGCAATGGCAACGAGAGGATTTCTTTTTTACACAGCAAATGGTTGGGATCTGGAATGCATTGCCTGAGACTGTGGTGGAGACAGATGCAATTCAAATCTTCAAGAGAGAATAAGGTATTATCGGGAGAAAAAATATTCTGCTGGGCTATGCAGATATGGTTGAGGAGTGGGACAAGAGAAAGCTGCTCCGTAGAGAGCCAGCAAAGATAAAATGGGCCAAAATTTCTCCCTCTGTGCTGTAACTATTCTATGATTTTATAATTCCATCTACCCAGTACCATTCACCTAACATTTCTCTATATTTCTCCAAGTATTTATCTACAGCCAAGACATAAAAAAGTCCCCAAATCTTAAGCTTGTTCTTTTTTTTGAATATTTTAAATTATGTCCTTTAGTTATCAAACAGCTTCTTATTCCCATAGCACTGATCACTGGGGATTCTGAAGAAGAATCGTATTCAACTCAAAATATCTCTGTTTCTCTCTCCACAGAATCTGCCAGGCCTGCTGAGTATTTCCAGCACTTGCTGTTTTGTTTATCCTGTTCACACCATCTTGCTACTTTAAGATTCATGAGAGCAGCCTGAAGTGATCCAATTCCAAGAGATTATGTTAAATTTGTACATGGCAATTGACAAGCCACAGTTAGAAGGTTGTGTGCAGTTTTGGATACCCTATTATATGCCATTATAGAACGAACTATAAGTCAAAGATAGAGCACTGCGTAGTTACAGCAGGATAATACCAGAGGTAGGAAACCATTGGTATGAGTAGAGTCTTAAAACTTTGGGACTATTTACACTGGAACAGAGCAGAACAGAGTGGAGAATTAGCAGAGGTTTTTGAAATTGGAATGTGTGAATATTGAAAGACAGTTTCTTCTGAGGAGTCATCATTTAAAATTACCTCTAAGGCAAGAGACTGGCAGATTCTCTTTTTATACAGAGTACTGTTTGAACTTGAATGTTTTGCCACACAGAGTTGTTGAGAGAGTGAGACCATTGCACTATTTTTTAAAGAAAGAAGCAGGTAATCTTTTGAAGCCGGACAAAGTAAAAAAAAGATAATGAGATTGGATTTGGATTTGTCTACAAACAGCCAGCATAAAACCAGCCACGTTTACCTGGGAGTCAGAAAGTTTTGGGTTCGAGTCATACTCCAGAGACTTTGGCCCAAAAGAAATTAGGCTGGCACTGCAGAGCTGTACTGAGAGCGTGGCACATCTTTCAGGTGAGAGGGTAGAAATTTGTCTTGGTGGTGGCGTGAACCAGGTGGTATCAGGCCAGCTGTTTGTAGTGCACAGCACCTGATGTTCAATTCCTCTGCATTGAATGGAACTGATTATCAGGCATTACATATAATGGATGACTGATCTGATATGACCCACTTGAGAGAAATTTTTATCGAGCAGCTAAACTGAGACCCAGTCCAGCTGAACGTAAAAGATTCCATGGCACTACATCAAAGATGAGTATAGAAATTTATCCAATTATGCTGGAAAATGTTTATCCCTCAACCAACAGATTATGTGGGCAGGATCACATTGCCGTTTGTTGGAATTGCTGCATTAAATTAACCGCTGCATTTCTTTCACCACAACAATGACTGCACACTTTATGCACTTCATTGGATATACTTCATAACATTTTGCAATGTCCTGACATTGTGGAAGGTACAGTGACTATGTTCGTCCCATTTTTTTCTTTATAGTAAACACCTGTAGGAATTACATGGTGTCAGAGCGCCATGTTGAAGTGCCCACTTTAATATGAAAAATGAGAGGGAAGCCACTTATGACCAAGATGAGGAGAAAATCGTTTACTCAGAGGGTGGTGAATTTTTGGAATTCTCTGCCCCAGAGGGTTGTGGAAGCTCAATGATTGAGTACACTTAAAGCAGAGATTGACAGATTTCTAAATACCAATGACATAAAGGGATATGGGGATAGTAAGGGAAAAAGACATTGAAGGTGATGGTTAGCCATGATCATTTTGAAAGGTGGAGCAGGTGCAATGGAGTGAATGGCCTACTTCTGCCCCTATGGTCCCATGTTCCTGTTAAATGCTCTGTGTCAATAGATGGGCTCTTTTTTTGTTTGTACCATTGAAATGATCAGATTGCTAAAGATGTCCATTTCAGTTGTAACAGTTAAATACACAAGCACATTTACTTTCGTCTATACAAGTATATGCAAAGAAACCTTTCTACTTGGACGTTTGAACAGGACAGCATTACAAGATGTCTGGTTCAGCCACAATGCACAAATGGCATGGGCTGGTGACGTGTCTATTTTATTCCAGCCCTAAACAGAGTAGCAGAGAGAAGAGTTGGTTTAGCCAGAAGAGAGGAGTATAGCACTGTACAAGGATATTCTTTATATTGGAATAATTGAGTATTTCAAAGCAACATTCAGAGCTAGCCAATTTAGGCCAGAATGAATGTTGTGCAGAGGAGTTTGCTTGGCTTAAACAGCTAATTCAGAAGCATCCAGAGAAGATTGTTTCCTTTGCGACAATGAATAGGCTCCAATGTAAAGATGTACTGCACCCTCTGATGGAGATGGATGAATAATGGTAAATTGTATTGAAAGGCGGAGCAAGCTCGATTGCTGAACAAGTAGAGAAGAAAAAATAAACAAATCAAAATCAATCTCAAACTGCAATACAAAAATGAAGTAACCATTATTAAAAAAACTAGGATTTTGCCATTTATTATAATATGGTAAAGTATACAATTAAAACTGTCAAATGTGTTTCTCAGTTATTCATATTCTGAGGCTCATTACTGAGTTGTTGAACAGTATCGAACAGCTGTTCTTTACTGATTCCAGTCTTTATTCCTTTCTCTGTTGCAGATTGTAGACAAATTTGAGTCAATGGCCAGGGTTTGACAGCCCGGCCTCAGCGCGCTTCCCACTTGCGGATGCAGCGGGCCATTTAAATTGCCGTTTACTTCAGTGAGACCATGATATCCCACCGGGCGGCAAGGATTGTAAAATCCTGCCCAGAGATTGGGTGGTTTTCGGAATATCACAATATCTCACACATTGATATTCTACAGTATCTTGATTATATGGTGATCTTCAGGTGATCCAGAAGAGAAATTAATGACTTTGTACATGATAAATGAAAACTGGTGGGAATATCTCACAAATATATTGCTACAGTGCTTATGAAGCAAAGGATATTGAGGAGAAACTCAACTTTGAATTTGTTAAAGGGGAAGTGATCAATATTGTAATAATTAAAACTATTAGGTAAGGTAAACTCCAAACTCCGTTCACTAACGGACTGACTCCATCTCTCTCCCTGGCAATTGTCTAAGATTAAGCCAGTATTTTCACAACATTGGTGTCACATTTGATTCAAAGATGAGTTTCTAAACTCCCATTCGTACAGTCACCATGACCACTAATTTCCACTTCCATAATACCAACAACAATCATAGAGTCATAGAGTCACAGAGGTTTACAGTATGGAAACAGGCCCTTCGGCCTAACTTGTCCATGCCCTAAGCTAGTCCCAATTGCCTGTGTTTGACCCATATCCGTTTATACCCATCTTACCCATGTAACTGTCTCAACGCTTTTTAAAAGACAAAATTGTACCCACCTCCATTACTACCTCTGGCAGCTTGTTCCAGAGACTCACCACCCTCTGCATGAAAAAATTGCCCTCTGGACACTTTTGTACCTCTCTCCTCTCACTTTAAACCTATGCCCTCTAGTTTTCGACTCCCCTACATTTGGGAAAAGATATTGACTATCTAGCTGATCTATGCCTCTCATTATTTTATAGACCTCTATAAGATCACCCCTAAGCCTCCTACGCTCCAGAGAAAAAGGTCCCAGCCTATCCAGCCTCTCCTTATAACTCAAACCATCAAATCCCAGTAGCATCCTAGTAAGTCTTTTCTGCACTCTTTCTAGTTTAATAATATCTTTTCTATAATAGGGTGACCAGAACTGGACACAGTATTCCAAGTGTGGCTTTACCAATGTCTCGTACAACTTCAACAAAACGTCCCAACTCCTGTATTCAATGTTCTGACCAATGAAACCAAGCATGCTGAATGCCTTCTTCACCACTCTGTCCACCTGTGGCTCCACTTTCAAGGAGCTATGAACCTGTATCCCTAGATCTCTTTGTTCTGTAACTCTCCCCAACGCCTTACCGTTAACCGAGTAAGTCCTGCCCTGGTTCGATTACCCAAAATGCATCACCTCACGTTTATCTAAATTAAACTTCATCTGCCATTCATCAGTCCATTGGCCCAATTGATCAAGATCCCGTTGCAATCCGAGATAACCTTCTTCACTGTCCACTATGCCACCAATCGTGGTGTCATCTGCAAAATTACGAACCATGCCTACTGAATTCTCATCCAAATCATTAATATAAATGATAAATAACAGTGGATCCAACACTGATCCCTGAGGCACACCACTGGTCACAGGCCTCCAGTTTGAAAAACAACCCTCTACAACCATGTCATCAAACGTCTGTCATCAAGCCAATTTTGTATCCATTTGGCTACCTCACCCTGGATCCCGTGAGATTTAACCTTATGCAACAACCTACCATGTGGTATCTTGTCAAAGGCGTTGCTAAAGTCCATGTAGACAACATCAACTGCACTGCCCCCAGCTACTTCTTGGTTACCCCTTTAAAAAACTCAATCAAAATTTCTAAATGCCTGTAGATCTTGTCTCGCAAAATACTTTCGAGCAACTTACAGATGTAAGGCTCACTGGCCTATAGTTCCCAGGCTTTTCCCTGCAGCCCTTTTTAAACAAAGGCATAACATTTGCCACCCTCCAATCTTCAGGCACCTCACCTGTAACTATCTCTGCTAGGGGACCTGCAATTTCCTCCCTAGCCTCCCACAGTGTCCGGGGATGCACTTCATCAGGTCGCAGGGATTTATCTACCTTGATGCACTTTAAGCCTTCTAGCACCTCCTTCTCTGTTATATGTACACTCCTCAAGACATCACTATTTATGTTCCCTAACATCCATGCTTTTCTCAACAGTAAATATTGATGAGAAATATTCATTTAGGATCTCATCCATCTCTTGTGGACAACACATAGCTGACCTTGTTGATCCTTAAGAGGCCCTACTCCCTAGTTACTATTTTAGCCTTTATGTATTTGTAGAAGCTCTTCGATTCTCCTTTGCCTTATCTGCCAAAACAATCTCACGTTCCCTTTTTGCCCTCCTGATTTCTCTCTTAACTCGATTCTTACCCTCTCTGTACTCTTCAAGGGATCCACAGCTACCTATGCATGTCATGTGCCTCCTTCTTCTTCTTGACCAGAGCCTCAGTATCCTGAGTCATCCAGGGTTCCCTACTTCTACCAGCCTTGCCCTTCACTCTAAGAGAAATGTGCTTACCCTGAACCCTGGTTAACACACTTCTGAAAGCCTCCCATTTACCAGATATCCTTTTGCCTTCCCACAGACTCCCCCAGTTAACTGTTGAAAGTTCCTGCCAGATGCCATCAAAATTGGCCTTGCCCCAATTTAGAATTTTAACTTTTGGGCCAGACCTATCATTCTCCAAAGCTATCTTAAAACTAATAGAATTATGGTCACTGGTCCCAAAGTGATCCCTCACTAACACTTCTGTCACCTGCCCTTCCTGATTTCCCAAGAGGAGGTCAAGTTTTGACCCCTCTGTAGTCGGGCCATCCACATACTGAATGAGAAATTCCTCCTGAATACACTCAACAAATTTCTCTCCATCCAAGCCTCTAATGCTATGGCTGTCCCAGTCAGAGTTGGGAAAGTTAAAATCCCCTACTATTACCACCCTATTTTTCTTGGAGCTATCAGTAATCTCCTTACATATTTGCTCTTCAATTTCCCACCAACTATTTGGGGGCCTATAGTACAGCCCTATCAAAGTGATTTCCCCCTTCTTATTTCTCAGTTCAACCCATATAGACTCCGTGGGCGAACCCTCAGATATATCCCCTCTCAGTACTGCTGTAATATTTTCCTTAATCAAAAGTGCAACTTCCCCCTCCTCTCTTACCTCCTGTTCTATCTTTCCTATAGCATCTGTACCCTGGAACATTGAACTGCCAGTGCTGCACTGCCTTTAGTCATGTTTCAGTAATTACTATAATATCCCAGTCCCATGTACCCATCCATGCCCTGAGTTCATCTGCCTTGCCTGTCAGGTCTCTTGGCATTGAAATAAATGCGTTTAATCTGGACTTCCCTTTCTCTCTGCCTTGCTTTTGCCTGATCTGTCTGGTACTAGGATTACTGACACTACCTTTTCTATTTATCTCGAAAACTTATATTTATATAGCGTCTTTAATGCAATGAAACATCCCAAGAAGTTCTAAAACAAGGAGCATATTAAAACAAAGTTACATGAGGAGATATTCAGTTAGATGACAAAAGTTTGGCCAGGGGTAGGTTTTAAAAAGTATCTTTATAGGAGGAAAGTGAGGTTCAAAGGGAGAGACATGTAGGGAGCGAATTCCAGAGCTTCAGACCTGGACAAATGAAGTTACAGTGACCAATCGTGGAACAATTAAAAAGACCAAAATTAGAGGAATGCAGATCACAGAATCACAGAGTTGTTACCTTGTGGAAACAAGCCATTCAGCCAATTGTATCTATGCTGGCTCTCTGGATGAGCACTTCACATTGTGCTACTCTCCTTTTCCCTGTAACCAAGCGCATTGTTTCTTTTCAAATAATTAGCTAATTCCCTTTGAATACTTTGATTGAACCTGCCTTCACCATATTTTCAGGCTGTGCATTCCAGATCTTAACCACTTGTTGTGTAAAAAGGGTTTTTTTCATAGACAGGACAAAGAAGGAGGTTCTGCACATTCATTATGAGGACCTCGGCACCAAATTAAGAAGCAGAATCTCAAAGGTCATAAGTTCTGGATTATTGCCTGAGTTATGTGCAAATTGGCAAAAGGCAAATCAGATCAGGGGGCGAAATATGTGCTCAAAACCGGTGTGAGAGAAGTGGATTCCAGTTCATGCAGCACTGACACCAGTTCTAAGGAAAATTAAATCTATACATTGGGATGGTCTGCATCCAAACTGTGCTGGGATCACTGTTCTTGTGAGCTGCATAACTAGGGAAGTAGAGATGGTTTTAAACTAAATAGTGGGGGAAAGAATCAAATTTAGGAAGATGTAATAAATCAAAGAGTAGAGACAAAGCAAAAGAGAAAGATATTATTATGGAAAATGAAAAACCGGCAACAGCAGGAAGAGATAGAGCATACAAATCTAAAAGTAAATCAACAGATGAGATGAGAGATTATTAAAAGAATGAAAGGGTAAAATTAAAGGCTTTGTATCTGAATGCATGAAGCATTGAAAACAAAACATGAACTGAGAGGGCACGTAGAAATAAATACATAGATTTCCAGAAGGCATTTGATAATGTGTTACATCAAGGGTAATGTGGAAACTAAAAGCTCATGTTTTTGGGGATAACATATTGGCATGGATGGGAGATTGGCAGGCAAACAGGAAGCAGAGAGTAGGCATAAATGGGTCTTTTTCAGGTTGACAAGATGTTTGTCACAGATATCAGTGCTGGACCTCAGCTGTTTACAATTTATATAAATGACATTGGATGAAGGGATTGATAGGATGATTGCCAAATTTATTAGGCTATATGTGTCCAAGTAGCTTTTAATTCTCTCATGGATTTTTGATTCTAAAACTTTCCTGCCATTGATACTAAACCAACTTTCATTTATTTGTAATTTCTGTTTTTGAATGAAGCTGCAACATTTGCAATTTGCCAGAACTTTGGCACCAGCAAATGGATGGGCAACAAATGTTGACCTTGCAGCATCATTCACAAGAAAGAATGAAATAAAAACCTCTATACAAGGAGGATTGAAATATTGCAGCTCCCCTACAATTTCTGAAGTCCTTTAGAAGTGTATTCACCATTTGAACGTAGGAAACACTGCAAACAATGTGATATTAAGTGAGGAATAAATATTGGCAGGATAACTTCCTAGCTCTTCTTCCTCCAAAGTACCTTGACATCCACCCCCAACAAGTCGTTGAGGCCTCGATCTCATGACTCATCGAAAAGATGTCACCTCCGGCAATGCAGCACTATTTCAATACTAGTATCAGCCTAGATGTTTGTACTCAAGCCTGGAATAGGTGTTTCCTGGAACCTTTAGACTCATGGCAAAGAGTTCTGCCAACTGAACCATAGCTGACACCAACATTCTTCAAACACCACCAGCCCTTCCAGTACTTCTTCTTTATCTAATTTTATATATCTGATGACCACATAAACCTTTCAATTTCCAATAGCTTTGAAAAAATCCTCTTCTTTGATAAACGCCAATACAAAGTACTCACTCAGTACCTTAACCATGTCTTCTGTCTCCACCAATAGATCTGACTTTGACTCTAATCAGTCCACCACTCCCCTGACAACTGTTTCACTATTGACATGTCCAATTGTAGGGATTAATATTTTCCTTTTATGCAACCACCAGCCTATTGTTAAACAATAGATGGTTGATAGTACAGAACTTGAGTATTGTTGAAAAATGAGACATGTTGTCAAAGCTTTTCATCTTGCACTCATCAGGACAGATGTAAAAATACTAAATTTCAAAGGAAGCTACAATTTATTTCTTTACAATTAAAAAAAAAGCTTGGGAGACAACTGCTCCCTCATATAGCTCTCATGGCAATGCGTATACTGATCAAAATAAATTTGCTTTTTTTGAATTTAACAAAAGCTTGGGAGCTAACTGTTTCCTTATACATTGTCCTTGGCAACATCTCGATCAATCAGAGTCCACTTGCCAACGAATCACAACCTATTTCTTATGCATTATAAATTATTGTTGCCCTTGAAACTTTGTATTCTTGATTCTGCCCGGGGAAGTGCCAATCAAAAAGCTTCAACTGCATATCTCTTTCTTTTGCAATATCTCAAACTGTTTCCTTGCTTCTCTTATTTAAATTCAGTCTCATTCTTTCGTATTATCATGCTGACATGTCAAAAGCTCATTTGTTGCTGCATCATTTTACTTTATAATTCTTACATCATCTATGGAGCTCTGGCTATAGAGGCCCTCCATTTGCACATGTGAATTTCCCCTTAAAAACCCCAAGGGTTCTTATTACATTTTTATCTGCCTTTCTTTGATTCCAATTTGCCTGGCTAGATCCCTCCTCAATTCATTGAAATTAGCCCTCCTCCACTTAAATATTTTTCATTCTAAATTGCTCCATGACCTTCTCACAATTAATCTAAACTTACAATAATATGATCACTGTTCCCAAAATACTCCTGACTCTGATATTCTTCATTTGATATACTTCAGTCCTCAGGGCTGGATCCATAATCTCTCCTTTCCCATTGCGAATAAAACATACCAATCAGGAAAATTAACTGGAAATCACCTCAGAAATTATATCCTTTCTCTGCTTTTATCATTGTCATTGCCCCATTCAATAAAGGAGTATTTAAAGTCTGTCATTATCATTGCTCCATGGTCTTTTGTCTCTCAATAATTTCAGAGGAAATCTGCCTCACTCTCTCCTTTCCATTATTTCTTCTTCTCTTACCACATCTAGTGGTTCATGAGGCAGACAAAGAATGTGTTTATATCTGTGTTCTTAACTAGTTTTCTGTGGAACACGTCATTAGTCTATCAACAGAGGCAATAGATTGAAGGGCGCCACCTTACCTCAACCAGGAAACTCTCCCACTCTTACCGCCTGCCATAGGAATATCGGAAGGATTTACAGGTTGATCATTAATCTATTTGGCCATGTGATGAATGATTCCTTGGCCATCAAGACCTGAGTGGGACTTAAACCCAGAACCTCTGGCTCAGAGGCAGGGACATTACTCACTGTACCTACCACAATACCTCCTTCCCATTATTTGGTAACCTATAATATATGTTTCTTAGCTCCAACCAATTAGATTTTATCTTGGATTCCTCTAGGGTTTTCTCTTTTTCTAACACTAATGTTTTCCTTAAACAAAATGCTGCACAATCCCGCTATTTTTTCTTTCCCTATTTTTTCTATACCCAGAAATATCAAGCGTCCAATCCTTTACTTAGAACCAGCATATGATATTCCTATGTGGCAATTTGTGCCTACTGCTTACTGGCGTTTTAACCAGACTGTGTGTATTTGAACAAATGCATTCCAAACCAAACTTTGACCTCTTTGTATTTTCTGTGTTCCCACCTAATTCTTCATTATTTCTAATTCTAGCTGACTTGCCCAGTGTTCTCTGCAGCTTGTTTGTACTTTATAACAGTATCTCTTAGTGTCCAACAGCCTGATGAACTAGTTTAAAACCTCCTCACAACACCAACTAACTTACCCATGAAGATGTTGGTCCCTGTTCTGCTTAGCTGCAATCCCTCCATTTTAAACTGCATTCACGTGCCACAGAATTCTTGTCCCATTGGCTCAGGAATCTGAAACACTCCTTTCTGCACCATGTCTCCAACCACACACTAATCTGCCATAACTGGTTTAGCTTGCTACTCTTTACTTGTGTTGTTTATTGGCTCAATAAGGTTTCACTTCCTCTGGGTGTGACGTGGAGATAGTCAATATTTAATTATTTTAAAACTGTTTATTTACACGATTTACATCTAAGGCCTCATGGTAAGTTCTCTGGACATGGACTCGACTGTGTCTTGCACCCTTGGCATCTTTTGGTTATCTGATCCTGATGTTATACTTACATCATCATTGATATCATTGTCTAATTAACGTAACCATTTTTTATTTTCTTATAATCTCCTATTTCTACTCTCACTAACTTGTGGCAGTGGAAGAACTTCAGAAATTACTACTTTTGAGACACTGCTTTTTTAACTTTCTCCCCAATTCCTTAAACTCTTGACAGCAAATTCCCAACCCTCTGCCCCACCGATGTCATTGGTTCCAACATAAAATATGACTTCTCACTCTTCCCTGTCCACCACACAGAATGTTCTGCGCCCTCACAGCAGTGTGCCTAACCCTGACACTAGGAAGGCAACATACCACCTGGATGTCATGTTAATGGTAACAGAATTGCCTGTTTGTCCCATCAACTACTGAACCCCTAATTACCAACACATTCTTATAGTTTGCCTGATCTTGCTGAACCATTCCCCATACCAGACTCGGGACTGGTTACCTGAAAAAAGAATTCTTACATGAACAAAGATCAACAGTGGCAAATGCCTTATTTGTTAATGAGATTGAATTCTTGTGCATGTATCCTACACCAATACACAATCCAGCCCACAAGACCAGGCAGAGGTATTGCAAAAGAAAAACTATGGGGGGGAACTTTCTTGTCCCACCCACCACGGGAATCGTAGTGGGTGGAGGTGGGGCGGCGGTGGGGTGGTGGGGAGAGGGGGGGGGGGCATGGGAGCAGGCTATGCAAAGATCCATTGACCTCGGGTGGAATTTCCGGTTTTGGGGTGAGTGCAACCGGAAAATCCCGCACTACAGCTTAAATTTTACCCTTGGCATGCACACGATTGGCGGGTTGAGAAACGGATGTTAAATCTGCTGCTGCCCACAATCAAATTCCAACTCTGGTTCACGCTAGCTGACCAATTAATGGGCGGCCAACGTGAAACACACACTGAGACTGGCTAGATATTGCCAGCGGGAGCAGGGGAGGTGCTGGGTCCAATGGGAGGGGGGATTTAAAAGTGGATAGGGAACTCCCTGAATGTTGCTAAGAGGTGATCAGGAGCCTCGGGGAGCTATCTGACACTGTTTCCTAGCCTCAAAAGAGCTGCTAATTTCTTGCATTAATCATGGCCTCAGGACATGTAGCTCATGCCAGGCTGGTGGGCAATGCAAGTGGGTACTCTGCTCCCCCACTTCTCAGAACAATGCTTGCATGTTCTGCTGGAGGCAGTGAATGTCCAGCAGGAGACATTAATCCTGTGGGATAAGAGGAAACCATCTCATCGAGAAAGAGGGCATGGATGGAGGTGGCTGCCCAGGTGAGTGGGCATGATGTTGTGCATCACATTTGGTTCCACTGTTAATGACCTTGTGTATTCTGATGTCAGAGCTGGTATAGAACTGTGTATAGATGTCGTAGTGGGTAGCCAGACATCTTGGTGCTCATGGGTGTGCTGTCAAAGGCTGGAAAAAGGTCTAGCTTGGAGGTGTACAAAGGAGATTTGTGCCAATATGATGGGCAGCTGATCATGTGTGTCCCCAGGCTGGGGGTTAGGGAGGCTGCTATGATCTGGAATGTAGAGAGTGGATTCATGGAAGTACTTTAGTCCTTACAGAAGAGAAGCTATGATACACAGGAGTGTAGACAAATGGGTGGTGGGGTGCCCAACATCCTGATCCTGACTCTGGCTGAGGAAGAAATTGAATTGATACGTGAGCATGGAGCCACATTAGTGGGGAGGCAAGGGTCTCGGAGGAAGGTAGGATTCCAGGGGACAGGGAAAAGACTGTAGGAATGGACATTTTTGCTTCCTCTCTCATAACATGCCATAGGCCCGAGGCCCCATCCTTGATCCCCAAGGAGGAGCCATGGACAGATACACCCACGTCACATCCTACAATCATAAAATCTACAGCATGGCGACAGGACCTTCAGCCCAAACTGATCCAAGATGAACAAAAAGCCCATCTAAGCTAACCCCATTTACCTGCATTTGGCCCATGACCCTCTAAACCTTTCCTATCCATGTATCTGTCCAAATGCCTTTTAAATATTGTCAATGTCCCTGCCTCAACCACTTCCTCTGGCAGTACCGCCCTCTGTATGCCATGCGCCCGCTCCGACAATGTAAACTTTAGTGTAATATGATGCCGTTTTGTTCAGATTTGAATGGTAACATGATGAGAAAATGCTGTCACTTTTAGCAACTCGAATAAACACACACTTGGCAACAGAATCAAATGTGATGAATGGTCTATAACTGTGGACAGCCTCTGTAGCATATCTGCTTACGATTTTGCACAATTCCTTCAACAACGCATTGTTACAACTACCCTCAAGTCAGTCTATTTCTACTGGATACTTGGGGCAGGCGGATGTAAGGTTTCTTCACAGCACTGCAAGTGGCTTCGGCACTGAGAAACTCCGATCATGGTGACTCCTGTTTAGTTGTAGACAAAACATGCACCAAGAAACAAGCATTAATTTAGAAGAAGATAAACTTTTGATATTTGGAACCCCCCCCCGCCCCCACCCCCCATACAAACTCAGACCAAACATTGTAATCATAGTCACTCCTACACTCCTTGTTTCAATTAATGGCAAATGTGTGTGCTTGCTAGTAAAATAGGTTTCTTGGCACACCTTGCTGAGACTGGGTGAGGCAGGGGGTGGGACTGTCTGCGATTCTGAAGTGTGGAGGTGGTGCAGGCAGTTCTCTGTAATGAGATACACATACCAATTGAAAATAATGATGACAGATTGTGAATCAAGCAGGATCCAGGTCTATAATTATTGGCTGGCAGGCCGGAGGCAGTGCCCAGGTGTTGGTGATGTAATCCACGCTCGGCAAGCAAAGACAGAGAGCGAGGTGAATTCCAGACTCTCAATCTCAACGTGAGAAATCATTTGAAGATATTGTTTGTTGCCCAAGGGAAAGGCAGTTCAGAACAAAAATGACTCCAGCAAATTTCAAATGATATGTTATTACTGTAGTTGTTCTGCACGTCAGTAATAACCATGTAGGGTAATTATTTCACCTAACGCAACCAAAGACCAAATTAAAAATTTCTAAATAAATAAACCACTAATTCCAAATCCTAAAATTGTATAGACATATATTTATAGAACATATATAAATAAATATTTACAGGTATTGACCACAGCATCAGGCAGAATATGCCATGTAACACATTTATAATATTAATAACAGCATCTACACAATGGAAATGGCAGTAGATGCTCAAACACACTACATGGCACTCCCTATTCCACAGCATATTCCTTCAGAAACAGAAAGTGTCCACAGAATGAAGGAGCTTCTATGACACCATTGTATATAATGGTACAATTGGTAGCATTTTCAAGGCCAATTCAAAAAGTTGTGGGTTCAATTTAATTTCAACTAAGTAATAAGAAAATCTGGAAGTGAAAGCTGGTCTCAGTGATGGTGACCAAGGAACTAAGATTGATCATCTCAGAAACCTATCTGGTTCACTAATGTCCTTTAGGGAAGGAAATCTGCCATCCTTACCTGGTCTGGTCCACATGTGATTCCAGACCCACAGCAATGTGGTTGACTCTTATCTGTCCTCTGAAAGGATCTAGTAGGCCATTCAGTCCTACTAAAAGTCAAAAAGGAATGAAACAAGATGGACAACCGAGCACCGAATTAGACACCAGGAAGAAGAATGGGAGACCACCTGTAAAATCTTCCTTACGAACATCTCGGGGCTTGTTCCAAAGGCTAGTCCAGCAATAGCTTTATGTAGGCATGCTCACCGAAGCACGTTCCAGACAATGGGCAGGATTTTCCTTCCCTTCTTGCCACCGAAGGTGATCTACTGTGGCGGGTTCCCCAATGGCAGGATGGTTGAGCCTTGCAAAATGCCATAGACATCAGCGGAACCAGAAGATCCTGCTCGTGGCCAATGGCGAGTCGCCTGTGCCACCGGAAAACACGATGTTCCAGACACCACGATCCCTGGTTACATCCTGTCCCACCAGTTGGATAGATCCGGCAGAGGTGGCAATACAGTGATTTACAGTCGGGATGGATATACAGTGATAGCCAGTCTTGGAATCCTTTCTGGACCCCAGAAAGTGTCATGGCATTAGGTCAAATCTGGGCAAGCAAAACTCCTACCGATTGTCACTAACCACCCCCCCTTAGCTGATGAATCAGGACTTCTCCATATTGATCACCACTTGGAAGAAGCACTGAGGATGGCAAGGGCAGAGAATACACTCTGGGTGAGGGATTTCAATGCCCATCACCAAAAATGGCTCAGTCGCATCACTACTGACCGAAGGTTCTGTTCCCTCACTCTCAAATGGACAGTGTTCCAGAGAACAAAGAAACACTTCAAAGATACTCTGAAGCTCTCCTTGAAGCACAGCAGCTTTGACATTGATGACTAGTGCGAGCTTACCAATCATTTAAAATGGCAACAATTTGTCCATCAAGTTGCATCGTGGTTTGATGAGGCAGAGCAACATCAGAAAGGAAAGAAAAGGAAGAAAATCCTGCACTCCAGATCTCTTGAGGGATGCCCTCCCTGCCCCATTTACCCAAAGATCTGCTGGTTAAAAATCAGCCTGCTCCCAGACATGAAGATGCATGGCAGAAACTCACGACCCTGATTGGAAATCACCCTCAAATCGAGGAACAGTTGACGATGGAAGAACTTACTGTCCTTAAAAGCCAATGCAACTAGATTACCTGAAGTCATCAACATGCCACCAAACATCTGTAAAAGTTCTGGTATACCTACTTGGTAATAACCATGGAGAACTGTCATCTCAGTATCTGGATTGACAATCAAACATGTATAGAGGTGTGCCACCTTCTACAAGGACATTGGTGACTACTGTAACTTCCACGAGAATGAGAATCATAGAATTATAGAATCCCTACAGTGCCGAAGGAGGACATTTGGCCCATCAGGCCTGCACCAACAACAATCCCACCCAGGCCCTATCCCCATTTAGCAAAGGAGAACCAAGGGACTTATTAAAGAGAAGAAAATAAAGTATGACAGTAAACTCATGGGGAACATAATAGAAGTTTCTCTAGGTATGTGAAGGAGAAAAAGTTGGTGAAGACTTGTAGTCAGAAACAGGGGAATTTATAATCGGGAACAAAGAAATGGCTGATTAGCTAAATACATACTTTGGTTCTGTCTTCACAAGGAGGACACAAATAACATATCAGAAATTTTGGAGAACACTGGGTTTAGTGAGAGAGAGGGACTGAAGGAAATCAGTATTAGTTGAGAAATGGTGCTGGGGAAATTGATGGGATTGAAGGCCAATAAGTCCCCAGGGCCTGATAATCTACATCCTAGAGTAAGAAAATGGCCTGAGAAATAGAGGATCCATTGGTGGTCATCTTCCAAGATTTTATAGATTCTGGAACAGCTTCTACAAATTGGAGGGTGGCTAATGTAACCCCACTATTTAAAAAGGGTGAAGCTAGAGAGAAAACAGGGAATTATAGACCAGTCAGCCTGACGTCAGTAGTGAGGAAATTCTAGAGTCCATTATCAAAGATTTTATGGCAGAGAATTTGGTAAAGTGGTAGAATCGGACAGTCAGCATGGATTTATGAAAGGGAAATCATGCTTGACAAATCTACTGGAATTCTTTGAGGATATAACTAGTAGACTTGATGAGCAGGAGCCAGTGGATATGGTTTATTTGGACTTTCAGAAGGCTTTCGACAAAGTCCCACGTAAGAGATTAGCGTGTAAAATTAAAGTGCATGGGATTAGGGATAGTGTATTGAGATGGATAGAAAACTGATTGGCAGATAGAAGAGTAGGACTAAACGGGTCATTTTCCAAATGGCAGGCAGTGACTAGTTGGATACCATAGGGATCGGAGCTAGTACCCTGTGGTACCCCTCCAGTGGGCAGTGCCAGGGTGCCAGACTGGCAGTGCCAGGCTGCCAGGCCCAATGGGCATTGCCCTACCTGTCCCCCACCACCTGGGGGGCTTCAATGGCCTCCGGTTCCACCAGCGAGGCCATCACTCTTTGTGTCCGTTGCTGGGGACCAAACATGATCCTCACCGGTGAGAACCTTCACTGGCGAGGTCATTAAGGCAAGTGAGCCCAGACAATTGCGTCCTGGGTTCACTAATAATATTTAAATAGCCTACTGAATATTTAAATCAGCCTCGTGCTCTTCCCGAGCATGAGACTGATTATGCTGGCAGATCGGAGCCAGTAATATCATGAGCAGCATGAACCCAGTCTTTCGCCTCTCGCGCGATGTTGCCAGCTCGCCACGACGATCGATCAGCAAGATGAGCTGGTAAGATCAACCCCCCTCCGCGGAAGAATGATATTCTTTCTATTGAGGGAGTGCTGAGACGTTTTGCTAGATTGATACCAAGGATTGGGGGACTAATGTATAAGGAGAGATTCAGTCAGTTAGAATGATATTTGCTGGAGTCTAGAAGAATGAGGAGAGATCTCATAGAAACCCATAAAATTCTAATCGGACTAAACAGGGTCGATGCAGGAAGGATTTTCCCAATGGTGGGGGTGTCCAGAACCAGTGGTCATTGTCCTAAGATGCAGGTTAAAACTTTTAGGACTGAGATGAGAAGAAATTTCTTCATCCAGAGAATAGTAAGCCTATGGCATTTGCTACCACAGAAAGCAGTTGAGGCCAAAACATTGCATGTTTTCAAGAAGCAGTTAGATATAGCACATGGAGCAAAGGGGATCAAAGGATATGGGGGAAGTCGGGATCAGGCATTTGAGTTGGTTGATCAGCCATGATCATAATGAATGGTGGAGCAGTCTCAAAGGGCTGAAGGGCATACTTCTGCTCCTATTTTCTATGTTTCTGTTTAAACAGTACAGCGTGATTTAAAACAGACCCATCAGTTAGTCAGATTACGTTGACTGCGCAGGTTAATTGGATTTGATATGACTAGTGTCACTGCTGCTTTCAGCAGAACCTCTGCTGTTCATAATCTCTCTCTCTGACAATGCCATATTGCTGATGATCTTTGGCTAAACTTTATACTTTGCCTTCGCAGCAACAGCCCTCATTCCACTTGATTGGTTTTCAAGGTGAGTGATTGTGGTAAACCACTGTCATCTGTTATCTGTGGTGGTTAACCACTGTTAGTTAGTATTTATTATTACCTGTATATGTGGCACACCCCTGTCCCCTAGCCTTCAGTACGGACCAGATCTCCGACAGAGATGGCTCCAAGTTCTTGTTAATAAAAGCCTATTTGTCTTGCTCACAACTAGTCTTGACTCGATTGATGGTGCATCAATTTTATTAGCAAGTTTTTTTTGAAATGGAGCAGTTACTAAAACCCGACAGACTGAATCTGGACCCGCAAACTGCTGGAGCGCCAAACACGTTTGATCACTGGCTGAAATGCTTCGAAGATTACATCGAAGCCTCCACTGCCGTCCGTACAGATACTGACAAACTACGGGTGCTCCGCGGCCAGGTAAGCGACGTAGTATATGCTACGATCCGAGACGCGGAAAATTACACGGCCGCTATCGAGCTTTTAAAGGGCCAGTATAATAAACGGCCTAATGAAGTCTACGTGAGACACCTCCTCGCTACGCGCAGACGGCAGCCAGATGAATCAGTTGACCAGTTCCTGCGCACGTTGCGACTGCTTGCCTGGAACTGCAACTGTAAGACTGTGACTGCCACCCAATATACAGACGACTTAATCAGGGATGCCTTTGTCACGGGCATCGGAACTACTTATATCCGGCAATGGCTGTTGGAACAGGGTGCGCTGGACTTAAAGAAAACGGTGCAACTGGCTGAATCCTTGGAGGTGACCTCACAATACCTCGAAGCCTACTCACCTGACCACGTGGGCGCATCGTGGACACCGCAGCCGTCGCTACCGGGAGGACCACAGACCTACGCCGCTCCATGCCTCACCGGTGACCTGACCACTGCAGCAGCCTCTGGAGGCCCGAAATGCTACTTCTGCGGCCTGGGTAAGCACCCCGACAACGCTGCCCGGCGAGGGAGTCGTTTTGCTCCGCGTGTGGGAAGAAGGGGCACTACGCCAAAGTCTGCCGTAAGTCTACCTCCAAATCCACGAGCGCCGCGTGTGACCCGCGGGGGCCGCCATTTTGGATGACCCCAGCCGCGTGCGACCCGCGGGGGCTGCCATCTTGGATGACTCCGGCCGCGTGCAACCCGCGGGGGCCGCCATCTTGGATGACATCATCGGCCGCCGGCGACCCGCGGGGGCCACCATCTTGGACGACAACAGCCGCGAGTGACCAGCAGGGGCCACCATCTCCTACCTCATCAGCCCCCTACAGCTATCTGCAGGATTCAACGGTGGCGTCAGTTACCCTGGACCAGACCAAGCCTCACCGTCTTGCCAAGTCCATGAGGGACATTGAGGTAAATGGGCACAGGGAGCATTGTTTGTTTGAAAGCGGGAGTACGGAGAGCTTCATCCACCCTGATACGGTGCGCCGATACGCCTTTTCCGTGCGGCCTGTCAAGCAAACGATCTCCATGGCATCGCAATCCCGCTCTGTAAATGTCCTCGGCTGCTGCGTGGTGACCCTGAAGGTGCGGGGCACAGTATACGATAACTTCAGGCTCCTTGTGCTGCCACACCTCTGCGCTTCTGTACTCCTGGGGCTAGATTTCATGACCCATCTGAAGAGTGTCACTATACAGTACAATGGGCCTTCTCCCCTGCTCTCCGTCTGCAATCAGCAGCGTCTAAATTGCCCACCGCACACCACCTGCAGTCTCTCGACCCTTAAGATCGCCCCTCCCTCCTTGTTTGCGAATCTCACTCCCGACTGCAAGCCCATCGCCACCAAGAGCAGGCGGTATAGTGCTGGAGACAGGGCCTTTATCAGGTCCGAAGTCCAGCAGCTCCTCAGGGAAGGGATCATCGAAGCTAGTACCAGCCCCTGGCGAGCACAAGTGGTAGTCATTAAGACTGGGGAGAAACACAGAATGGTCATTGACTACAGTCAGACCATTAATCGATATACGCAGCTGGATGCGTACCCTCTTCCCCGCATATCTGACATGGTCAATCAGATTGCACAATATCGGGTGTTCTCCACCATTGACTTGAAGTTGGCATACCACCAGCTCCCTATCCACCCGGAGGACTGCCAATATACGGCGTTCAAGGCGGATGGTCACCTTTATCACTTCCCTCGGGTCCCTTTTGGTGTCACCAACAGGGTCTCAGTCTTCCAGTGTGAAATGGACCGAATGGTAGACCAGAATGGGCTGCGGACCACCTTCCCGTACCTGGATAACGTCACCATCTGCGGCCAAGACCAGCAGGACCACGATGCCAACCTCCACAGATTCCTGCACACGGCTAGTCTCCTTAACCTGACTTACAATAAGGAGAAGTGTGTATTCAGTACACACCACCTCGCCATCCTCAGGTACGTAGTGGAAAATGGGGTCATCGGCCCCGATCCCGACCGTATGCGTCCCCTCCTGGAACTTCCCTCCCCACTAGCCTCAAAGCACTGAGAAAATGCCTGGGTTTCTTCTCGTACTATGCACAGTGGGTCCCCAACTATGTGGATAAAGCCTGTCCGCTTATAAAATCCACCCTTTTTCCCTTGTCGGCGGAGGCCTTCGACTGCATCAAAGCTGACATCGCGAAGGCCACGATGCATACTATAGACGAATCCATCCCGTTCCAGGTGGAGAGCGATGCGTCTGACTTCGCCCTAGCCGCCACCCTTAACCAGGCGGGCAGACCCGTGGCCTTCTTTTCACGAAACCTCCAAGGCCCCGAAACCCGACACTCTTCTGTCGAAAAGGAAGTCCAAGCCATAGTGGAAGCTGTAAGGCACTGGCGCCACTATTTAGCTGGTAAACGGTTCACCCTACTCACGGACCAACGATCCGTTGCCTTCATGTTCAACAATACGCAGTGGGGCAAGATCAAGAACGACAAGATACTACGGTGGAGGATCGAACTCTCCACCTACAATTACGATATCTTGTATTGGCCCGGGAAGCTCAATGAGCCACCTGACGCCCTGTCCCGTGGAACATGCGCCAGTGCGCAGGTGGACCGATTACAGGCTCTCCACAACGACCTCTGCCACCCGGGGGTCACCAGGTTTTTTCACTTCATTAGAGCCCGAAACCTGCCCTACTCAGTTGAGCATGTCAGGTCTATAACTCGGAATTGCCAGGTCTGCGCGGAATGCAAGCCACACTTCTACCAACCAGACAGGGCACACCTCCTAAAAGCCACCCGCCCCTTTGAGCGCCTAAGCATCGACTTCAAAGGCCCCCTCCCCTCATCTGATCGCAACATATACTTCCTCAATGTCATTGACGAGTACTCACGTTTCCCCTTTGCGATTCCCTGCCCAGATATGTCCTCGGCCACAGTCATTAGGGCCCTGCGCAGCCTCTTCACTCTGTTTGGTTTCCCCAGCTATATCCATAGTGACCGGGGATCCTCCTTCATGGGTGATGAACTGTGATGGTACCTGCTCTCCAAAGGCATAGCCTCAAGTAGGACTTCTAGCTACACCCCTGGGGTAACGGACAGGTGGAGAGAGAGAACGCCACTGTCTGGAAGACCATTTTACTAGCACTACGGTCTAAAGGCCTTCCAGTCACCCGCTGGCAAGAGGTCCTACCAGAGGCACTACATTCAATTAGGTCCCTCCTGTGCACAGCAACCAATGCCACCCCCCACGAATGGATGTTCGTGTTCCCCAGGAAGTCTTCCGCAGGGACTTCACTACCGTCGTGGCTGGCACACCTGGGCCCTGTCCTGCTTCGGAAGCATGCCAGGACCCATAAGTCTTACCCCCCTGGTCGAAAGGGTACAACTCCTCCACGCCAACCCCCAGTACGCCTATGTGCTGTACTCCGATGTGCGGGAGGACACGGTATCTATCCGTGACCTCGTGCCCGCAGGTGACTCAGGAACCACTATAGTCCCCAACTCCTCACCCCCAACCCCCGACTTTGTCCCTACCACATCAGAACCACTATTCACTCCTCTCACCCCCGTATACAGCTCGCCTGAGCCCCAGGAGTTGTCACCACGCACCCGACGAGCGGATGAGACTACGGATGACAGCAACGTTCCGGCGCTTGAAACGACACCGCGACCTGAAACCACACCGGAACCGGCACTACGGCAATCGCAGCGGCAGAGCAAGCTTCCAGATAGACTGATCCTATAAATATTGTAAATATTGTTCGCTCTGCCTCACCCCCGACGGACTCTTTTTTAAACAGGGGGTGAATATGGTAAACCACTGTTATCTGTTATCTGTGGTGGTTAACCACTGTTAGTTAGTATTTATCTGTGGCACATCCCTGTCGGTTCCGCCCAAGACTCCTCCCCCTGGTCCGGGTATAAAGGCGGTGGCTCCTCCCCCTAGCCTTCAGTACAGACCAGATCTACGACAGGGATGGCTCCAAGTTCTTGCTAATAAAAGCCTATTTGTCTTGCTCACAACTAGTCTTGACTCAATTGATAGTGCATCAGTGACCAGTCTTTGATTGGTCCATATTGGGCTTCAGGTTGGTCCATGTCCCACTGGACATCATCCACATAGTCTGTGTTCTCACATGATTCTATCGTGTTTAGCCATAGGATGTTCAGCATTTTGTTTGTTGTTGCTTCAAGGTCAATTTGTTTTCACAAGTGGCTTTTTCTCCGCCCTGCATCATGAGGTATCCGCATAATAAATACAATCACAGCAAGTTCCTTCATCAATATTTTTTTGCAGTGAATCTTGTGCATCTTTTACACAAACTTTTACTGGAATTCTTGTTCATATTCATATACACTACCCTCATTCTCGTAAACTCCAATGAGTACAGACCCAACCTAATCAAACTTTCCTCATAAGAAAACTCCTGCATCCCAGAAATCAGCCTCATGAAGGTTATCTATAGAAATCATACTGAGTTGATTAAGTTTACCTCGCATACACTTGCCTAAATCAGCGCCCTGGAATTATGCTAAGCAATTGACTATGGAAACCTGGTTACAAACAGTAGACATCTATTGAAATAAAAATAGAAAGTGCTGGGAATACTCAGCAGGTCTGGCAGCATCTTGATTTGATTTATTGTTATAGCATGTATTGGGATACGGTGAAAAGTATTGCTTCTTGCGCACTGTACAGACAAAACAAACCGTTCATAGAGTATGTAGGGGAGAAGGAAAGGAAACATTCACTGAAGTTTAGAAGAGTGAGAGGGGATCTCATAGAAACTTATAAAATTCTAACAGAGTTAGACAGCGTAGATTCAGAAAGAACGTTCCCAATGGTGGAGGAGTCCAGAACTAAGGGTCATAGTTTGAAGATAAGGGGTAAACCTTTTAGAACTGAGGTGAGGAGAAATTTCTTCACCCAGAGGGTGGTGAATGTGTGGACTTCACTACCACAGAAAGAAGTTGAGGCCAAAATATTGTCTGATTTCAAGAAGAAACTAGAAAAAGCTCTTGGGGCTAAAGGGATCAAGGGATATGGGAGGAAGGGGGGATCAGGATATTGAATTCAATGATCAGCCATGATCAAGATGAATGGCGCAGCAGGCTCAAAGGGCCGAATGGCCTACTCCTGCATCTAGTTTCTATGTTTCTATGAGTGGGTGCAGAATAAAATGTTAGTCATAGCATCTGTGGAGAGAGAGAGACAGAGTTAGCCTTTCAGGTCATGGATCTTTCTTCAGAAATTCTTTTTGAGACAAGCAAAGTGCAGCTATTATTATAATGTCACAAAACAAAGAAAATGTTTTTCTCTATTTATTGGCCAGGGTTTCACACTGGGTGAACGGGTCATGGCAGCTCCCACCCAGTCCTCTGGTCCCTGCCACGATTAGTAGCTGACAGTGCAACTGCCAGCAAATAAACTGAGGAAGGTGGGATGTCAGTTCGTGATGATGTCTGGCGGGAACTCAATAGGGAATAGTCATTGTTGAATCAGTTAAAGGGCTGCTAGCAGTGTTCAACAGGACAAAAGAGGAGCTGTATCAGGAGGTGAACATGGAGTGAAGAGACAGTCATTAAAAATCCGCAGCAGACAGAGGAGCCCCATCCATAGGACCTGGCTACAGTGTCACGAAAGGTTGAACAATCTTCTCCATTCTGCAAAGATGAGTGAGGATGCTAACTCTCAAAATGGATGCACTCTGTGACATGCATGTTTTTTGGACAGTCTCTGCCCAAGATGCACTGATCTTAGTTCAGTCTTGATGTGCAGTCTTGAGTGAGTCACCTTTGTGCTTTCTTCAACAAGTCAGACATTGGCACAATCACAAGCCATCATCACAAGACACAGGCATCAACCTCTGAGGAAGAGGAAGGGACCACAGAGAGTACACAATCCCATCTTGGCTTTGTACTTTCTACCTTCCACTAGCCCACTTGGGTGGCCACGATGTGGAGATACCGGCGTTGGACTAGGGTAGACACAGTAAGAAGTCTCACAACACCAGGTTAAAGTCCAACAGGCTTATTTGGTAGCACGAACTTTCGGAGCACTGCTCCTTCATCAGGTGACTCACCTGATGAAGGGGCAGCGCTCCGAAAACTCATGCTACCAAATAAGTCGGTTGGACTTTAACCTGATGTTGTGAGACTTCCTATTGTACCACTTGGATGGATATGCGCTCGTCAGCCATAACAGCAGAACCAACTAGCTCGAGCTCCACACAAACATCAGAGTAGCTGTCGGAAGTGGTGACAATCTAGGCCTCTGATACTCAAAGGACTTTGGGAAATTAGGAAGATGCTTAGCCACGGACAGATGACGAGCCTCTGGAGATGTCCATGAGGTGACAGGTTTTCGATGAGATCTGGTGAAGGGAGAATGCAGAGGATATGTATATCCTGGCAGACAGTGGGGGAGCCCATCCAAGCCATGAACACTGCAATTTCTCTCTAATCTGCATGTGTGATTTACTCCACCGGGGGATTGGCGGCTTGCATGGAGAGGCAGAACCAGCAGCACATTCAGGGGATGTATATAGGCAGAATTGCAAGTCATCACATTGACACTGAGCTCAATCAGGCAGTGCTAATGTGGGAAGGGGACAAGGTAGCTGGACTTCCTATTAGATCCTCATGCCTCTTAGGAAAGGAGAGGTGTATAAATAGACCTCGTGACAGCCGAGGAGTCACAATTGACTGCATCTGGGGGGCCCCACTCTGGACATTCCTGAGGGTAACAGCATCTCCTCTACCCTTCGGTCAGTGACACCAGCGTTTCAGGGTGCCACACTGACAGAGGAGGCACCTGCCGCTCGGCAGGCTTCTCTCACAATGCCAGGGTCCTCACAGCCTCAGGCGACCAGGCTGATGAGGTATCAAGAAGGTTAGCAATCTGCCTTCAACACAGTTGACAGTGAAGGAAGATAAATAACTATGATGCAACACAGGAAAGAGAGTCAAGAAATCACAATAGGCACACATGGACTTTCACTGGTGCCTGTACAATTTGTTTTCCTGAGATTTAATGTTGTTCTGAGACTTTTTATGAAATGCTTGTCACTTATTATGATGTATCTTTGTGAGGGATCTCCAGGCTAATCATGGTGATAAGGCAGTAAGCTGAAGGCCGCTTTTGGGTCCACCTCAAAGGTTCCTTCGCTAAGAAACTTTGCAATGCGGGCCTTTGGGATGTTGGCAGTGTATTGTCATTTGGGTTGGTGTTCAAGTGGTCCTCATTGCTGGTGGGGATAAGCTCAAGTCTCCACTTTGTCATTTGAAGGCATATCCCTGGTACCCACTCTTTGCTGACCTTCATGTTGTCTTGATCCTGATGTCCTTAATCTAAGGTTCATCATCTGAGAAGGTTTGCTGATCTACAATGGCCTCATCTGCCATTTCCTTCCCCCTCCCCACCAGGGAGGCCCAAGACAGTGTGCACTGCAGGGTGCCCTGGCATCAGAATTTAATTTTCAATAGAAAAGAATCATAGAAACCCTACAGTGCAGAAAGAGGCCATTTGGCCCATTGAGTCTGCACCGACCACAATCTCAGGCCCTACCCCGATATCCCTACATATTTACCGGCTAATCCTTCTAACCTACGCATCTCAAGACACTAAGGGGCAATTTTAGCATGGCTAATCAACCTAATCCGCACATCTTTGGACTGTGGGAGGAAACCGAAGCACCCGGAGGAAACCCACGCAGACATGAGGAGAATGTGCAAACTCCACACAGACAGTGACCCAAGCCGGGAATCGAACCCAGGTCCCTGGAGCTGTGAAGCAGCAGTGCTAACCACTGTGCTACCGTGCTGCCCCTCAATGGTCAATAGCTCAATGGTCCTCTCTATAACGGCCCTGGTAGTAGACTGGCTTATGATATATCTGTCATCAGCCTCAGAATGTGAACTCATGCCAGCATCATGAGCCACCTCTTTAACAGATAACCCTCATCTCCAAAGTATCCAACCATCAAGTGGTATTGGTGGCACAAAGTGAGGTGACACCTGGGAGTGCCTGAGGATCTATGGACAATGGCTATTCCAAAGTGCCACACATTCACCTGCAGGATCCGCAGGTGGTAGTCACTTACAATTTGTACATTCAGGAAGTAAAATCGCTTTTGGTGGACAAATGCCCCAGCCTACTCCACGGGTACCTTGATGGCCAATCAATTACCCATTGCATTTTGGAGAATCCAGCCATGGCCCCGAAGTTCTCTTGACCTTGCTGTCCTCTTCAGTGAAGACTGTCCTGACATTAGCTCAGCAAGCAGCCTGATGCAATGATGGACTGCAGGTTGTGATGCACTGCAGGGATCTCCAGCTGCTCCTTGAAAGGATCCCAAGACAGAAATTCAGGGTCATGGTGACCTTAAAAGCCACAGACATGGGATGGTTGCCCTCATAATTTGAGCTTATTTCCCCTGCAAGCATCTTGAAAATAGATGTGACTGCTTCCCTGGAGAGGCACAATGGCCTAAGACATTGGTGCACTGACACCCGGAGACAATTTGAGTGTCGTATGCACACTGTCTTCCAGGATAAGCACACCTTCTTGGGTGGCCCAGTGCATGGTTCTCTGACAGCTTCCACCCTGTCAGCTTCACCATGCCCTGCAATTGGCTGGCAAGCAGGATGTTGCCATGCCTGGGAAGCATCCCTCCACTCTTTCCTTCTATCCTCCCTGTTTGAGGAACTTCCTATGGCCCCAACTTCCTTTGATTCATCTGTGTCAGCCTCCCCATAATCATTTTATGGGTGGTGCAGTGCCACAGTGTTAGCACTGCTGCCTCACAGCACCAGGAACTCAATTCCAGCCTCAGGTAACTGGCTGTGCGGCGTTTGCATTTTCTCACCTCATGCAGTCTCAACTGCAGCTTCCAACTCTTCATGTTGAGCCCCTCATCAGCTTATATGCCACTGAGTCAACCCTGCCATGATTTCCTCACCCCCACCCCCACAGCCCATGCATCCAATGAAAAATCGAGGTCTAGTGGCAATGCAGTTGCCTCAATGAGGACTTAATTGGCCTTCATCAGAAGGCAGATGGGCTTCTGAAGTTGCTGCCCGCTCATCTAGATATAATTGTAGACAGGAGCCATAATGTCAGCAATTGGACTCAACGTTATGATGCCCGATTTTATGAAGGGGGCAGGAGGAACAGCCAGAAGATCAGTGAGCACAGAATTCTGCCCATGGTGTCAGTGGGACAAGGATTCATGAAACCCCAAAAGTGGAAGTACAAAATGTCTACTTCCACAACACCTCCAATGAGATATTATGAAGCTTAAAACAAAGTATCATGGAGTGACTGAGATATGTAAGTATTTGTTCAGATATTTGTAACATTTAGGATTATTGACTATTTATACTTCTCCTTTAGACAACAGATTAATAACCAAAGTCTTATCATTGTGAATATAAATCTGTTAAACATTTATCTAACTAGGTCATCAATGTTATGCTGCATTAATCTTCAACTATCAGATTGCAGATCACTAATACAGCAACTCTAACAAATTATTTTTGACAACCTGAATGTTTTAATGGATAATAATGAATTACAACAGCTATATATAAATTTTGAAATCCTGAAACCCGCATTATCAAATGGCTCTCACAATATTGGTTCATATTGTTCTTTACGTACAGTATTAATTTTGGCATGAGGTATTAGAACATATGATCAAAATTAATAGCACGGATAGCATAAGTCCAGTCAGAATTAGGCTCTGCTATGCACTCATTGATTGAACGGTCACCTAAATATTGACAGGAATGGGTCAGAATTGACTGTGATAGTCATGGTACGGATAATGGTGGTCACCAGAAATGATGCAAACTCAGACAGCATTTTCAGTCAAGCATTATACAAATAAATGTGAATATCTGGAAGTTGCTGTTAGAGATGTGCCGCTACAAGCAAACTGCACAAAAAAAAGCATCTCACTGTCTGTCTCCCCATTCAAAGTTATTCAACAATGTGAATCTCTTCCAATAATATTCCAGTAGAGAGTAAACTTATAACAGAAAGTTAGAGTTTGTCAATTTCAGCTTCCGTTAGCTCAGTTTGCTGATGGCTGGTTTGTGGTCTGAGGTCACATACAACTGACTCAAGAACAACTTCTCCCCTGTTGTCATCAGATTTTTGAATGCTCCTACCTCACACTAAGTTGATCTTTCTCTACACCCGAGCTATGATTGTAACAATATCTTCTACACTCTTTCCTTTCCTTCTCAATGAATGGTATGCTTTGTCTGTATAGCGTGCAAGAAACAATACTTTTCACTGTATACTGATACGTGTGATAATAATAAATCAAATCAAATCAAAATGATGCAGAGCAACGTCAACTGTGCAGGTCCAATCCCTGTACTAGCTGAGGTTATTCATGAAGGCCTGGCTTCTCAACCTTGCTCCTTACCTGAGGTGTGGTGATCTTCAGGTTAAATCACTACCTGTCAGCTCTCCCTCTCAAAGCAGAAAGCAGCCCACGATCATCTGGGACTATGGCGACTTTACTTTTCATTTTCAGCAGTGTGATGAAACTGAATTACCACTCAAAAAAACCCCTCTGACACTGAGCATTCACGTTTACGTTTGTGAAGTCTCATTTCTTCAGCTTTTAATTATTGATTTTTTAAAATAATAAACTGTTTTCACTTTAACTTTCAGCTCTTTTATCTCTCTCTCTATCCATCCAATCTTTCTATTCCTCTCTTTTTCATTTTCTGTACTCAATGCGGTATTGAATTCACTGTTTGAACTTACAATTTCTGGCTCAGTATCTGTGATGTCCATTAACAATTCTCCATTATTATTGTTAAGAAATTGTTAACAAAATACACAGCTGCTTACCCTGTTCACACAGCTCCCAGATATCTGAGAAAGGGTGATGCACTCTTTCGATGTACCAGTTGCAGCAATATTCAGGGAAATTAAGCGAGCAATGGCAAGTGGGCCATTGTTTGTCAGCTACAGTAAATTCTGATCCAATATCTCATAGCAAGAATATGAAAGGGCGATTAAGCTCCCTAATTTTCACTTGGTTCAATTGGATATGCATCTGACTTCTGCCTTGGTTCCAAGTCTTTTTCTCTCTACTTGCTGCTGAAACAAATGTAACAAGTGAATACTGTGGTGACAGTTCTAAATATATGTGAAATATAAATGGATTGAAAAAAATGTGCATGATGAAACGTATAAATTATCATATAATCCCTACAGTGCAGAAGGAGGCCACTCGGCCTATTGAGCCTGCACCAACAAAAATCCCACCCAGGCCCTACCCACATAACCCCATGTATTAACCCTGCTAGCCCCCCTGACACTAAGGGGCAATTTAGCATGGCCAATCTTTTGACTGTGGGAGGAAACCACAGCACCCAAAGGAAACCCGCGCAGACACAGGGAGAATGTGCAAGACAGACAGTGGCCCAGGGCTGGAATTGAACCCGGGTCCCTGGTGCTATAAGACAGCAGTGCTAACCACTGTGCCACGTGCCATCAATGCCTTGAAATACAAAATAATTTGTCAATGTTTTTGTAGCAGCTCACAATTGATTCCTCTCTTTTTTTGTTTTCTGTACCTGATTTAGCATTGAAGTCACTAATAAATATATCTAGAAAGAGGAGGTGGACAGAGATGAAAAAAATGAAGTTCCTATTTGTTTAAGGCGGATTTAAATTTGGAGAAAGTAGTTGAATCTGCAATACATCGATAAAGGGTATTCTGGAGTTCCATTATGGATGATTGATAAAACTTCAGTGATGAAGAGTCCAGACAGGTACAAACAGTGGTTTTAGCATATCAGTGTGGTGGACCTCAGTTGTGCCTTTGTCCTATATGGACCACCGTTGTGTGTGCTTGTCATACCTGGACACATCCCCTTCCAGTTTGGGTCCTCCTCTCAGCACCTAGTATAAAGGTGGCTGTCTCCTCCCCCTTGTTCGGTCCAGGTTGGTTATATGTTGGGATCTGCTCCTGATTCTGTTGTGAATAAAAGCCTACACTTATATTGGCATATCGGTAGTCTTTCGCCTTATTGATAGCGCATCAATCAGCTGTTCCTTATTATTCACAGTAAGAGTTTTAACAACACCAGGTTAAAGTCCAACAGGTTTATTTGGTAGCAAATGCCATTTGGTAGCAAGTTCCACTCCATCTGACGAAGGAGCAGCGCTCCGAAAGCTAATGGCATTTGCTACCAAATAAACCTGTTGGACTTTAACCTGGTGTTGTTAAAACTCTTACTGTGTTTACCCCAGTCCAACACCGGCATCTCCACATCCTTATTATTCAGACAGAGAAATGGTCAGGCACATAGCTCACTGTACTGTATAAAGGGGTAGCTAACAGAGTAAAACCAGTGGCACACAGTCGGTGCATGTTTAAAAATATAATGTCAAGTTTCCGGTCACTTGAAATCGAACAGCAGCAAGTTAAGTTTTTGCCAGCACAGTGAGTGCTGTAGTCAGCCTTATTATTTATTTATGTCAAGCTCTTACCCAGATTGGACCAGCCAGCTCACAGTCAGTGGCAGCTGGGAAATAATGCACTGCTGTATCTCCTAAAGGCTGCAGACGGTATTTACAGAGGCGGTTCGACTGTCGATCGGAAAACTGAAAGGGTTTTCCAATGGATGCTGCGTACATCCATTTTTAGATATTATTTTGATGCTATGCATGGCGAGTTCCTGCAATGGATCTTGTAGAAGATACAAATTGTTGTCACTGTGTAGCGAAAGGCAGGAAAATTGAAGGTGATAGATGGCATTGCCAATTAAGTGTGCTGCTTTGTATTTGGTGAATATGATTATGTCAGGCTGTTACTCGATTAGTTTGTGGGACAACTCTTCCAATTTTGCAGAGAACCAGGACAGGCTGGGTGGACCTTAAGGCATTCTTCTGTGCTGTTATAATTAAAAGATTCTATGATTCTAACCTGCAAATTGCCTAATTTACTCACCATTGAGCAGGCTGAAAAATTGTCTTTCCACGCAATTGCATGGATTTCCCGCCTGACAAGTTAAATTAAAATTGTTTTCAGAGGAAGTTATGGTAAACCTCCATGAATCACTAGTTAGGCCTTATAGTCGTAGGCTACATTTTCATGGAGTCAGGGAGGTTCCATGGATGGTTGAAAATTATGATCAGGACCCTCTTCCAGGATTCCAACCTCCATTCCCAAGGTAACCAATTGTCAGGAGTGCCTTTTAAGGGTGCAGGCTGGTTTAAGTAATAAGACTGCACCCGGAAGTACCTACCTGGACAGCTCCATTGTGGTGTAGGCATGTCCCAGTTCTCCTTTTAAGGAGTCAAGCCAACTTTTCAAAGAGTCATGTTCATGGCACATCAACGGTGTCATGAACCATAGTCTGCATGAGGAAACCTTTTGAAAGGTAAGTTCAAAAAGTCCTCTTTATGCCCTCTGCCATCCAAGGTATGCCCCCCCCCACCAACCTTCATGTCCCCATGCCAAGGTATGCCACCACCCCTGTGGTCTATCATACAGTCTATACCAAGGTATGCCCTCAGTCAACCCATATGCCCCTATGGCCCAAGCCAAAATATGCCCCTCAACCAACCCCTATGGCCCTTCATGCCAAGCCATGGCACTTAAATGCCCAATCACCCAATATGCACTACATAGATCCAATGAATTTTATAGCAACGATAGGACAAGTTTTAAAAAAAAATTTTTAAAACATCATTCATTGATAACTTCACACTTCATTTTTAAAAAATTATTTTTACTTCCACCCAATAAAATCTCCAGGTCCTTTAAATTATCGATATCAGAAACTGCATGCACTTGAAACTTCATTATCTTGTGTAAATAAACATTCTGAAATTGACAGAAGAAATCAGGGAGCCAAAGCTATAAATCAGCAATGATTTCCCTGGAGTTCAGGTGTTTCTGCACTCTAATGGATATCTGGGCTTTCAGTCAAGAATACATAATGAGGCTTGGCTGAGAAACCTTGTACCACCAACCAATCAGAAAATTTTTGTTTCCTTTTCTACCTCATCCAAATCTGTTATGATCATGTACATCTCTATAAAATCTCCCCTTAACTCCTTTGCTCCAAGAACAGCCCCAACCTCTCCAATCTGACCTTGTGGATGAAATCCCCATCCCTGGAACCATTCTGGTAAATCTCCTCTGCATCCTCTCAAAGACCCTTATGTCTTTCCTCAAGTGTGGTAACTAGAACTGATGCAGCCCTCCAGATGTGGCCTAACTAGACTTAATAACAGTTCGGCTTTGCTTTCCTGCTTTTGTACTCAAAACATCCATTTATGACTTCTAATATCCCATATGCTTAGCTAATTATTCTCTCAATATGTCTCACACCTTCAAAGATCTATGTGTATGCACCCACAGGTCCTTCAATCCCTTCACAATCTTTAGGATTGTGCCATTACCTCTATGTTGCCTCTCCCTATGTCTTCTGCCAAAATGCATCACCTTAAACTTGTCTGTAAATTCCACCTGACAACTGTCTGTCCATTCTGCTCGACTATTTATGTCCTGTTGTAATTGATCTGTATCATCCTCACTGTTTGCCATTTCTTGGTTTAGTATCATGGATAATTAGTCTACAGTGCAAATGTTCAAATTTATAAATTTATACATCTCAAAACAACTTTCTAAATCTCAAAACAAACATTGGTCCCAGCACTGGCCCTTGGGGAACAACTCTGCCTGTCATCCTTCAGTCTGAAAAATAATCACTTACCACAACATGCTGTTTTCTGACCTAAACCTCTTTTTTAATCCAAGCTGACACTGACCCTTCTATTTTTTTCCATTAATTCGTGGGACTTGGGCATTGCTGGCAGGCCAGCATTTATTGCCTATCCCTAGTTGCCCGAAGGCAATTGAGAATTGGAGTCACATGTCGGCCACACCAGGTAAGGAGAGCAGATTTCCTTCCCTAAAGGATATTAGTGAACCAGATGGGTTTTTCCAACGATCAACAATGGTTTCATGGTCATTAATTCCAGATTTTTTAATTGAATTCAAATTTCACTATCTGCCGTGGCGGGATTCCCAGAACATTAGATGAGTTTCTAGATTAATAGTCTAAAATAATGCCACTGTGCCATCGCCTTGCATGAGCCACAATTTTGTTAAGCAGCCTTATTTATGGTAATTTGTCAAATGCTTTCTTAAAATTCGTATAAGCAATATCTACTGTATTTCCTTAATTAACCCTCTCTGTTACTTCATCCAAAAATTCAATTACATTAATCACGCTGGTTATCCTTAATTAATTTAAACCTTTCCAAGTGCCTGATTATTTTTTTCCCTAGTTATTGTTTCTAAAACATTACTGACCCCAATGTCAAATTACCTGGCTGGTAGTTACTAGGAAAACCTTTATGCCTTGCTTGAACAAGCATTGAATAATCCCCCATATGTAGAAAAAGCCCTTTTGGTTTTCTTCAGCCCCACTTTCTTTAGTAACCTGGGATGCAAACCATCCATACCTGGTGACTTATCCACTCTAAAAGTTTTCACCCCTTCCATTACCCCGATCATCTCGACTTCTATCAGTATCCTCTTCCTTAGTAAATATAAATACAAAGTACCTAGCCTTGCCCTGCAGCTCTAATCACATATCATCCTCTTTGTCCCTAATAGGACCCACCCCACCTCTTACTATCCACTTACTATTTACATGCTGGTGGAAAAATTTTGAGTTCCCTTTTATGTTGACTGCCATTCAATTCCCATAATCTCTCTTCTTCAGTCTTATTTTCTTCTTCACTTCCCCTCTTAAACTATCATATTTGACCCAATTTTTGCTTGAAGAATTCATCTAACATGCATCTTGTGCCCTCTTTATATTATGTTTTCCATCTCCCTCGTCATCTCAGGAACTGTGGCTTTCGTTCCATTACCTTTTGCCCTTGTTGGAATGTACCTACCCTGAACCTGAAGCATCTCCTTAAAGATTGCTCCATTCCAATTTTACCTGGAATCTTTGGTTCCATTTTACCCTGTCTAAATCCCTTCTTATCCCATTGAAATCTGCCTTCTTACAGTTTAGACAATCTTCTTTAGATGGAGTATTGCATTCCAATCTGAGCACCACAGCTTAGTATGGAGGATGAGGGACTTCAGTTATATGGAGAACGTGGAAAAGCTGAAATTCAATAACTTAGAGCAGAGAAGGTGAGAGTGAGATTTAATAGAAATGTCCAAATCATGAAGGCTTTTGATAGAGTAAATGAAGATAAATTATTCCCGTGGGCAGGTAGGCTGGTAGAATATGGATTTAATATAACTGGCAAAAGAACCAGAGGGAGATGAGGAGGTTTTTTTTCTCATATATATAAGCAGTGGGTTATGATGATCTAGAATTCACTGTTGAAATGAGTTGTGGAAGCAAATTCATTAACAACTTTCAAAAGGAATTTGGATGTATATTTGAAAAAGAAAGATTTGGAAGAATATAGGAAAAGTGTGGTAGTGTGATTAATTGAATAACTCTTGCAGATCACAAACACAGGCCAAATAGTCTCTGCCTGTACTGTATGATTCTATAATTTTATGATTTATTGAATACTGGAATATTCTGATCTTTCTCTTGATTTGTGAACGTTTTTCCCCATAAGATGCCGAACATTGAAAAAATGGAAGCCCTTTGGCAACATTCTCTGTCATGCTGCTTTGCTGTAGTGTATACTTTGTCCTTATCCTGTTCTTAGAAGGTTGCTCTTCCAAATTCAATTCACCTTTACATTGTGATTCAGTTCTGGGATGTGAAAGGCTTTCTGCAATCTGAAAATTGTACTCTCTGGGTAACCTATTTTAACAGTGATCAAGGCAGAAGCTTGGAATAAATATTATTAACCATGAGACAACACAACTTGCAGGAGCATGGCACAAATTGAGATTATTTAACCAAATGAGTATTTCCAGATTTGTTGCCATCTGCAAAAGCTACAGAGGTGAATTGAACCATGATCTCAGATCAAGTTCTAACCATGTCAAATTTTTAAAGTTTCCTACCGTTTGCTTCATTAGGTGAATTCTGCAGAAAAGGAAGTAAAGATGTATGATTTCAGTAGCTTCCACTGTCATAACGACAGTACATATGTACAGATAAAGGTTTTGCAACCATCATTCTTCACCCACCATTGATGGTTGTTGGCTGTGTCTTGAATTGCCAAGCTGCTATGCCCTGAAGTTCCCTCCCTAAAACTCTACCTTTGTGAAGTTTTTGGTTACTGCTCCTCATATCACTTTCTTTAGTTCAATGTCAACTTTGATTTGTTGATGCCCCCTGTGAAGCATCTTGGGATGATTAGTTATTTCAAAGTTGCTATATGAATGCAAGGTGTTATTTAGCTGTCATCCTTCAACATTTGAAAAGTCAAAATCAAGTGGAAAACAAGCAGTCATTTTCTACCTCTTTCTTTTCCTCTGACCTGGAATTTATAACCATCTCTTACCTTCAGGATGTGTCGATTTACAACACCTTGTGGCTTTAAAAGGACAGTGCTCAGTTAAACAAAGTTGAAGCTTAGCAGCAGAATGTAACATTGGGCGTCACACTGTAGAGTCATCCTGTTATTCTGAAACAGTTTATCTTCTGTCTTTCATGAGGAATATCACAGAAAATTGAATATTTGCATAATCAGTTGAGAACTGTGGCCTCGTAAGGCAGATGCAGGCCTATATTTGTCAAAACCATTTCAGTTAGCCTTGGTAATAATAGCTTGGCCAACACATTTGGCTTGTTCATAAATGTTAACCCTCCTGATATTATCTGTGCAATCCTGGTGAATGGAGGAAATTAGATTCAGGTGGTAATCAGACAATCGAGTCTCACTGGATCTTTTTAGGCCAGAATGCGTCGGCATCTGTTCCTGTTATTACTTCCACATGAGGAATTAGTCACTCTGTGTGCACTGTAATTCAGCTGACTAAGCTGTTCAGAAAATGATAACAATTTTTCTTGACTAATCTGATGCCTCGTAACTAAAAAAAAGGTGAAACTCATTACCACATTTTGTACCTGCAGATCCTAGGTGCTTTGACAGCATATCCTGAAGGTTATGTTTGGCAGAAAGTTCCACGTCATTTTCATTTCAAATTGTCCTTAACCTGCTGGCACCATTTATACAAAGTACAACATAGTCTGCGAGCTCCTTTCAATGCTATTTGCAAGCTGTGATTTCCAACGCTTATCTCTTGCTATTGGACAGGAGCTTTGGCTCAGCACTGGTCTTTGCAAGAGCAGTTACAGTGACCACAACCTGTCGGTTTCAATAAGCATTCCAATATGTTTTTCCACCAAATAAATTCAGTGAGACCACTCTGTTACTTTCAAAACAATAAAGTCCCTCCAAACTATCATTTGTTCTCTTTGTTAATCACTGAAATGAGGCAACTATAAATCACCTTGTTCTTTGAAAAGTGTCCAAT